>NC_060235.2:18059192-18345497 GCF_021155775.2 Neodiprion pinetum | reverse complement strand
AGAGAGAGAGAGAGAGAGAGAGAGAGAGAGAGAGAGAGAGAGAGAGAGAGAGAGAGACTGGCAGCCAGTCTGACCCAACACTGACACACTCCACTGGCGCGAGCCTGACCTCCGCGCTCTGCAGCTCTTTACCCCAACTATTGATTATTTCACAACCAACGCATTTCCACCCCCGAACCCCCGTTTCATTTTCTCCCATGATGCCTGTTGTTACACCCGTATTATACATGGATAATTACACTCGAAACTTTCATTTTTATTCGACGAAACGACGACGACATGTAATTGTTCGCATTATTTATATTATTGTTGTTGTTGCGATTATTATTATTATTGTTATTATCAGTAGTAGTGGCAGTATTAGAACAACGAGCGACAAAACTTCGGTGAAGTGATCGTAGAATCGGTAAAAAAAAAAAAAAAACTACGGCAGTGGTTATTTTTTTTTTTTTTTTCTTTGGGTTTTAATTAGATTTTTTTTTTTAACCAGAATCAAATCGACAAGTCAAATTTCGTATCGGTCGAATATTATTTGTAATTGAATTTCGTGAAAAATTTTACGCGGAAGCATGTAGGAACGAAAAGGAAGCGAAACGAAACAATCGAAGATGAATCGTGGACAAAAAAGTACAAGCAAAGTACTCCAGAAGACTAATTCTTTCTTGTGCGAATGTATGTATGTAATAAAACACCACGCGGCTGTGATAATCTTATTACACCTTATACTTGGATTCAGCGATTCGATCCGATGTGTATTTTACACACGTACGAATGCAAAATTTACACACAGCGTGTGTACACTTTGCACGATTGTAACGATCATCGATTCCCTATCTAACGATACATCTGCACAGGCGAATACACGGATACGGGTATACTTTACACGTATATACGAGCGGAGTCGTGATAAATTATACTGAATTGTGTTTGCCTGCAGCAGGGCAGAGGAGAGGAGGGTTGGTTGGTTGCTCGGTTCTCCACCCCCTCGGCGACCTTGTTCCTGACCTTGATCCCGATTCGCTATAACACGCACTCGTCGTTAGCCCAAATCTCCCCTGCAGCCGATATCGATATTCTTTCTTACGAGGAGCGATAACGATGACGAGAAAAAGAAGAATACAACCGATAAGAACGACGGGGTGAAATGGAATGAATTTATTCCGTTACATGCCGGGAGTTTTCGGTGAAACTTGCCGCTCGACGCCTGTCGGACAGGCAACCCGACCTACATCTCGTATTCCAGCATTACCGGAATGCAGCTCCGGTTGCCTATCCCGTGGCGTTGAACGGTCAGTTTCACGGAATACTCGGGGGCTACATTGCTCGCGGTTGCATGCCTTCAAAGCGGTACCGTTTCGATGACGTTTTTCTTCATTTTCCATGCCTACACGTATATGTATAAATGTACATGTATGCCTGATTGTTTAGGGCGATTGGAATCCTCGGGGTGCATGGCAATCCAGAATTTACTCTGGTGCATGCAGTGCAGGGGAAGGCTGTACGGGGGGATGGGGGAAAAAAACTTCATCGTCGTAAAATCTAGACCGAGGACAGCCGTAGGTTGTAGGTCCGCGGTTAATACATGCATGCATAAGTATGTGTATACCCTCTGCGCATTCAACTCGACCGGGCGATACGTCTATAGACACGTGTTACACCGGCGCCTAGATATTTAGACCCGGATCTCTCTATTGTCCCCGTTAGATCGGCTCGCGGCATGTGGAACGTGCTTAATATCTACAGACGAGGACTTGACGTCTAACCTAACCTAACTCGAATGGATTCGAGGCGACTGCGAGTACTTAAGGACGAAGGGTCGATTATACCTTGAGGATGCATCGGGCGCATGTTATTGTTTGCAAACAAAAAAAAAAAAAAAAACAATCTCCTTACAAAATGGTTGCGAAATTAACGACGTGACTGAACAATTTTTCAGATGGGGGTGTCAATTTAATTAGGCTTAATTAGCTCGAAGGAATGCGAAAAAACAACAGAAATTTTTTTTCAATTCTTAACGGATTTGCGCATCGTGGATAAATTTTTTCTCGAAACAATATGATTCTGCTTCTTGTTTTTGGGTTAGAGGAAGAAAAGAAGATTCGTTTTGCGAATTGATTCTATGCACGTACCTATCTTATACAATTAATCACCTGAACTTGATTTTTTATTCAACTTTTCACATGGCCAAAAAAGTAATACAGGAAGAATCGATGCACAGCTTTCGTATAGGTACAACAGATTAACGCTTCGTGATCAAAATATTCGTTGATCTGATCTGATTAGAAAATATTCATTGAAAATGTAGTTATTTGTTGAAATTGGTTAGGTATAAATTTGTACGAATTTGGCACCAGCAAAAAACTTCTCGACACTGTAACTCGTCTCAAATCATTGATTACCGATATATTTAGATGAAAATTTATAGTTTTTCAATTTTTCTACTGTCACCAAGTAGACGGACTTTTAAAAACCCTCAAAACTTGTCAAACCGGTGATTCCATCATTGATTTAAAACAATTGTATCTCGGACATTTTCTTTTGATATTTGTAATATTGATAATCTGCACGGTTCAAAGATTGGTGCATGTTGTAATTAATCTGTTTCAATTTACAGATTAAAAATCACAAATCACGCGTATCGCAAAGTAAAAATTACGAATTACAATTTCAGATTATAAATTACAATGAAAATTTATATCTGCAATTTTCCCTAAAAATCACAATTCCAAATTATGATCGTAATTTTGAGACGTACGGGGAAAAATTGCATTTTCTAATTACATTCAGCGATTCGGGGCGCCTAAAATACAAATTACACACAGTAGCGCTCAAAAGTATTTTGATAGTATGAAATTCGTAATTACTTTGTCCAATCGTTTTTCTTAATTTTCTTTATTTTCACTTTATTTTCGAGCATTCGAAAGTTAATTTTGAACAATCATGTAGAACATCGAATGTCATTCAACAAATAATACTATTGATCTTTGTAGTCTACACTTGCACGTAATCAACTCACTTACTATCTTTGTCAAAATACTTTTTAGCGCTACTGTATACGTATGTTCGTATTTTGTCCTCGAGAGAGCTGCACTCAAATGTCACGATTAATTACAAATTGTAATTTAGCCACTGACCCGCAATTTATATTGCAAGCTCGGGTTAATCGAAATCTTTTTTTAGTCCCCTGACGCGCGGCTCGCCGACTATGATGGACTCTTGGGGGGGTCCGGGAGCGAGAACGGGAACCCCGCCGCCTTCGGCGGTCCTGCATCATCACCCGCATCAGCATCAGGCGCAAGGAGGCGGCGTAGGATCGGGAAACGGGTGCGGAAACACGGCGACGATCGTCACAACGCCGACACCTACGACGGGGACGACGTCGGTCACTCACGGGGGGTACGGAAGGACCGGTGGAACCGGAACCGGAACCGGAACGGCGCCAATAGCGAGTCCCGAGGGCGTCAGCGACGTGAGTTTAAATTTGTTCGTCCGTGCGTGTCGATTATGAAAGGTAGAAATGTCGGAGAAAAGGGAACGGTGGCGGTGCGGTGTCGAATTTTCAAATAATCGAAGGACTGTTTTTTTAGAATTTCACAAAATGGGAAGGGATGAAACAGAAATTTAAAAGTGGAGAAACGCGTTTGAAAAGACATTGGCTGACGGTATCCTTGTTCTTGCCGAAGATTCTACTGTGTTTGATGCTTTTTGTACCGAGACACTTCTACGTCGTTTCGAAATTTTCACGTTTTAATATTCTAAAGTGGAAAGGATTTTCGCGTCGTTGAAATATTGATATCACTATCCTTCTGTTTTCTGGTATTTCTTTTGCATCTTTTTTGACCTCACCCAAAAAGTAGAATCGTCATACAAGAAAATTTAGCCATATCGAATGTATAAAAATCGTGAAAATCTGATACTTGAAATTTTTAAATGCGGAAAGTCGATGTAGAATATAGAAAAGTTGAAGTTTATAGTGATGAAAATACAGAATGCCAAAACGGAGACTGTAGAAGCTTACAGAAATTCAAGTAAAAGTGTATAATACCGGTGTGTAAAATCTTTAAAACAAATGTAGAAACACAGAAAATCACAATGGTTCGAACAAAAATGGAGAACGCCAGACAGTAGAATCGTCGGAACAAATTTGGTGATATGTAAGAGTATAAAAATTGGAGTAAAAGCGTGGATCGCGGAAATGTAGAATCGCCAGATTAAATACAGACATGTGGTTCTAACATCAGCTGCTTGAGGATTCTACACTTCGGATCCTCGTAAAATTTCACCCTTCCACGTTTTGAAATTCTACAAATTGATTTTTCGCGTCTTTGTAAAATCGATAACGGTGATCCTTCCATTACGTCGCCGTTCTACTTTTCCACCCTCTTCGAATCGGCGTGATTCGGCGTTTTTTTTAATCGACACAAAACTCCAATTTCTCCGCCAGGTATCCCAGAAGTCCGGGATGTGGGACGACACGGGAAACTCGTCATCCGGAGCCGCGGAAGGCCCGTCGAGGAGCGTTTCCCACGCGGCGAGTCTCGACGCCATATCACGAAGGATGGTAAAACCGGAAGCCGGAAGAGCGCCATGCCGGAGTCTGACCTGCAGCGTTTGTAAGTATGCCTCGCCGAAAGATCACCTAACTCTACGTTAATCGGCGTGACATAAGTATGATACATACTTGTTTGTCGCATTAAATCGAATCCCCCAAATTCCGATTTCATCCCCTTC
Organism: Neodiprion pinetum; assembly: GCF_021155775.2. NCBI lineage: Eukaryota > Metazoa > Arthropoda > Insecta > Hymenoptera > Diprionidae > Neodiprion > Neodiprion pinetum. The sequence continues at coordinate 18,340,766 of NC_060235.2, read as the reverse complement.
CCCTCCCTCAGGCCAATTTTTCCCTTCTTTCCTCGAGCGTATTTCGTCTCAAGCCATCGTACGCGTTGTAGAAATATCTCCGCGTTTGTGTATACTTAAATAAAATACACGCGCGCTCTTTTCTCTTGGGAGATAAGGCGGTAAGGAAAGGATGATACGGTTGGTCATTAATTAAGAAATGATACACTCATGGAAGTGACGAAACAAAAGGGAGGACGAAAGTTTAGAGTATTTGAAAAAAAAGGAAAAAAAAAAAAAAGAACAACAACAACAACAACAACGACGGCGAAAGAAATGGCGAATGTAAAGAATCAATGGTACAGTGTTTTGTTATTGTATTTATTATTTTAGATTAAAAATTGAAAATCAATTACTTGAAAATGAATTTTCTGAGTGAAAAATGAGGTGTTGAATATAATATTTTAGTAACGGGTCGAGGGAGCGAGAACGTGGCCCTCGAACGACGACCGGCGACCCTCGATAACTTGGCCGAAGGTAAAGCTTTGAAGGAAAAAAAAAAACACGAGCTCGTATATATTTGTTATACGTATATAAAATATATACAACTCGAAGTATTGCATAACGTTTATATACTGACCGATTTATACTATTATTAATTTCGATCATTATTATCATCATTATCATTGCTGTTATTATCGTCATAATGATGTATAATAATGATAAGCTACCACTGTTATACACCGAGCTTGACGCTGCAGTCCTGACTAACAAAACGATCAATTCTTATTTTTATAGTATACAACTATGTATAATTTATTAGCCAATCAAGCCTGACAAATCGCTTTCATAGCTTACATACCTCGATTCTTGTATACACGATATTATTGAATACGCGACCCGAAAGCTTTGAGATTCCAGTATTTATCTGTGAATGCAACCGTTCCTGAGTACGCGTGCGCGTTTCTCTGTGTGTGTACATATTTTTCAAACGATATTTATACACTCACGGACACGCGTACGACACGCCACACCACAAGCTTTTATGGCCGTTTCGTTACCACTTTCACTTTGGTCTGACACACTCACACGCTCGTTGAACAGACACGCAGTTTTCCCCGTTCGAATCGATCGCCATGATATTCGCGCTACTGAGCGAACGCGTTTTGAATATTGTGCGGAGATGTGAAACTTTATGCAACCTATTTTTTCACCAGTTTCAGATATTTTTCAACGGAAATTCGTTCCGCCGTTACGTCGAGCCTGTAGAGGGGATCTAGCCGATTCCAACGACACCAAACAACTCGTCGTTCCGTCAAGCCGCTGCTGAAATATCCGCCCTCGATGTCGAAAATCGTCTGCTAGCGCTCGACGGTCGGCCGAACAATGGCCGTTGTTTTAATTCGGGACACGATAACTCGATGATGAGTTATCGGACTGGCGTCGTGTCCGGTGTCGTTGGAATCGTCTCCTTTCCCGCTACAACGTAGAGCGGGTGAAAAAATTGACGGGGAAAAAAATACGCCAAGTAGTAATTTATAACGTTAGCGTTACGGAAAACGTTAGAGAGATAGACAAAGTGCAGTGCTGGCTTTTTGCCTGAATCTTTACGTAACAATTTGCGATGATTTTTTTGCGTTCTTTTTTTCTCATACTCTCTACTTACACTCACACCCGTTAGCCCCGCAGCATAATGTATCAACGATAATGCAGATACCTTATACTTATACGTGAATTTTCAAAGAGCACAGTAGTTGATGCGTTTTTGGCCGCACCTATATTACGCTATAGTACGTTAAGAATGAATTTTTCTTTTCAAATTCATATTACTATACTATACCATCAACGACAAATCACGGTTCCTCAACCCGGCGGCGGCATGTTACGCTATAATTCTGCATTCCTTCCTACCTTCCTCACTTTTATCACTTTTATATTACGCCGTGACATATTTATTGTCACGATCAAGAGAGAAACGGAGAGAGAGAGATGGATACAGATGCTGGAACCGCGGGGATGTCCACATATGCATACGTATCTAATATACATACGTATTATATTCTTTTTCCGTTTAAACGATGTCGACGTATTCCTCGCACGGTCCACTATAATGCCAATATTTTACTCTCCGCGTGCTTGATTACATATCGACGGTACTATTCCGCATACCCACCATTCAAATGTCCGAAAAAAAAGATAAGAATGTAAAAAAAAGTATTTAGTTTCGTCAATTTTAACCCGAGTCGTGTTAAAGTTATAATTATGCAATTAGCGATTATGGAAAAATGCAGTAATTCGAATGAATATATTGGTAATAAAAACAGAGAGAAATGAGGGAAAAGTATCAATTACAATGTTCCGTAAAAAGGCGTGAATAATAAAACAGTGAATCCTGCAACAAATCGACAATTCGACGATGCAAATTAAGAGACGAGGAGTATGCAAGATTTTTATATAATTCTTAAAGAAACGAGCTGGTAGGTATATAATAACGGAACCGTAAATTATATACCCATGGAAGTGACGAAGTTTGAAAATTCCTATACATTTGACGAATGGGATCAAATTATTACGAATCGACTTCAAATCGCACTGATCATTGTACAAATCATCAACCTCGCTGATACTGTTATTATCACTATTATTACAATGCCTATATTACTGTTATTATTATCATACATTGTGTATCGATTATGTATTGTCAAATATCTAATACAACATCATGTAATTAGTAGTGGCTGAATTATTAATTTAGACGAGAGTATATCGAGTGACGTTATATACTGTTCGTGACACGTTTCTCCTCTCATTGATTTACTTTATTTTGCGTTTTTCTTTTTCAATCTGATTTTTTTTTTTTTCCTCTCGTTATTACCGTTTCAAAAATTCTTTTCACAGGTTTAGAGCTTCTAGTGCCGATTTATTATATTATATACAATTGACCTGCGTTATGTATCAACTATATACAATTTCACTTGCAGTTATAGTGCTTCTAGATTGTACCTATAATAAATCTATACGTATAATTCATGCTCAATTTGATATGATAAAAATAGAATAAAATTAGAGCTATGAAAGAACTATAAAGACGAAGAATATTTTACGATCCTTATCGAAAGAAATTTCTCCAATTTTTACTGTATCTATTCGATGAAATTCGTTAACAATGAAATATCGAAAAATCGTTGATACGATAATTTAGAGCTAATTGAAATTCAAAATGAGTCTGAATTATCGAATGATTATATATAAACAATTAGAAAACTGAATTTTTATACATACTTGAATAGAAAAAAAAAAGAAAAACATAATGCGCAGATTTTACACAGAGAAGAGAAAAAATCTCAAGTTTTATTTACACGTGTTAAATTTTTTTATTGCGTCTTTCGCTCGTTTCTGCGAATCGTTTTTTAATACTTGGTTTCATTTATCCACCTGTATTATGTATGAATGTTTTCCAGCCACAAAACACTCCAAGATATTTCCCGGCGTAGCCTCGGAAAGCGATCTTCAAAAATGGCGGACTTCGAGGGACCGGAAGTCCCCTTCGCTAAGTCAAATGGGACCTGATTCTATCAAGCACAAGGTAAATAAATATAAAAAATGTAATAATTTACCACCCCAAATATACGTATAATAGCTTGTATGATATTAGGTATGCATGCAATTGTCGTAAAAGCGATTATAAATTATCGAATTATTGTAGGTTGGTATAATAAATTTCATCACGCGATCAGATTCCTTATTCTTATTAAGCGCGTTATCGCTATCGACTTTTTATTGACCCACGTAATTATATCTCGTTACAGTTCTCCCTTCAAGATAACGGCTCGGCGAAATTCTTCCAGGGAGCAATGCACACGCCTAACATGGGGGAAAAGGTCGCTCAGGTTAGTAGCAAACATTCCAATGTCCCTATATTAATCCTTGTTATAGTCGAGCTATGTATAGGAATGAATGCAGGAATCGCGTTTCCGAATTCCAGAAGTTACAAACCCCATCGAATTAACATTTTATCCTCAATAACGATGCCTTAGCCTAGTTTCTCCGATGTAACGAAAATTGCGTTCATTTTTTTTTTTTTTTTTTGTATATATCATACACATGCATATGTGTATAAAATTCGATCGATAGCTTCACAATTATATTACGAATAATTAAAAGAACGAGCAATAAATCGGATTTAAAAATTTTTTCAACCTCTTCTTCAATGTTCCAAAGTTTTTCTTACATCTTTCGACGAGTATAAGCTTGAGAATATTACGAGTATGTCGTTCGATTCGAAAAAAAAAAACAACAAAAATCGGCAATTTCACGGACGCGGAGTTACATATTTTGTAATAATCGTGAAATCTCATTTCGATAATACAGAATATTGTAGAAATGTAGCATTTCGAAAACTATACATTAACTCGTGATGATACATCGAAACAGACTGGATCCGATTGCCTCAATTCGATGTGGGATATAACCAATGTAGATATATTTCACGTACATAATGCATGTTACAATATAACGACGTGACGGCCGTCAAACTGTCGGTTCGCATATCCGGGATTAATTTCCGTCGGTAAGCGAACGAATGCGAACAATCCGACAGTGCAAATCCTCTAGGACGAGAGGATAGAAATGACGAGAGAAAAAAACGGCAAAGAAAAATAAAGACACCGATAGAAAGACAGAGAAAGAGAGAGAGGAAGAAGAAGAAGAAAACGCTTTCTTTCATGGCTTCTTCTTTCGCACCTCCAGCGCGTCTCGTTACACGCGTTCCACGCAACGTCGTCGATCTAATTTCAATGATTCTCAAATCGCCGTTTGCCCTGGTTAGTTTACACTCGGCACGTTACAGGTATCATCAAATTTTCAGCACACCGAATTACGCATACGATGAAAAACTCTAAAGTGTGCCAGAAAAATGAGTAGGAATAGCGAGCTGTGCGGAAGAAAAAAAAACGATTGTTCGATACTCTTGAGGTAAGCTTGCCAAACGCCGCGTTGGTACATTGCCAAAAAGGGTGGAAAACAAACGGAATGCGAAGAATGGATAAGAAGAGGAAAAAAAAAGATAAAAAAAAAAAAAAAGCAGAGACCGTTGAGTAACGAAAACCACGGAGTGCCGATTATCGATTCAAATGTTCGGGAATCGATTCTGCCACGCGGTGTGGATGAAAAAATTAAAAGAAAACAAAAAAGAAAAAACCATGAAAATGGTAAAAAATAAACGATAACCGTGGATTCGCGGTAAACGGACGGAACGGGTGATTGGCACGGAACGCCCTGTATACACGGCATGTTATGAACCGCAGTTCGACGCCTCGAGAAGGGGATGCGGGGGTGGGGATTCAGTTCTGGTAGAAAATTGTCGATGGCGCTAGCGTCGCGACGTTTAGTGTCGCAGTGTGTCTCGTCGGCGACTCACTTGCCTCTTTTCATCCTCTCGTCACGATATTCCATTCGCTCCTCGTCGGGTCTTACGTTTAAATAAATAACCCGCGGCCGAGTAACGTTCGACGGTATTTCCAAATAATAATAAACAATTCGAAACTAAATAACAATAAATTTATATATTTATATAGATATTTATATTTGTATGTTTTATATACATGTGTATATATATATATAAATATATATCTATACGTATATGCGTGCATAATAAAAAGATTGAACGATATTGTTAAACTTTTACATTAAATAATTAACGAACAAGCAAATTAACAATGACAAATGTGCAGCTGAAAGGAATCGATTGATTAAGAAAATATTTATGTATTGACGACATGACAAAATAATGCAATAACGGTATAATAATGAAACTACAATTTTTATTTATGCAGCGTTTTTGTGAATTTTCATACGTTTGCTAACGTTTTTTTTTTCTCGTCCATCGAGTATACGATAATATATTGTAATACTCTAATTATATATTTCGGAGGAATTGGAGCAAATGATATATTTATGATAATAATAATAATAATAATAATATCTTTCGACTTCTTTGTAGAAATACATGTCGCGGAATTGGATTACGTATAAAATCAAAGGTATTTCATTCTTACGACGAACTATGCATAATAATAATAGTAATAGCACTAATTACGACTATGATGATAATATTAATGAAAATAATTTTGCACATTTTAAGTTGCACCGTTTTCCGGCAGACGACGACGATACGCTTCACGTTCCTCCGTCCAACGGAAATAATAACAACAATAATAAATAATTATTTATAGTATAACCCACGACGAAGAAACAAACGTGTTACAAACTGTACACGTATGAGTGTGTGTGTGTGCGTGTGCGTGTGTATATATATATATATATGTATATATATATCTATATATATATACATACGCCGCCGAGTCCGCAAATTTGTATAGCCTACTGCCAAAATGCACCGCGGAACGTCGCCTACCATGAAATATTTCATCTGTACCTCTTTGTCCGATGAATATGTCATGAATTTGTTGAGCGAAAATTAGAGAGAGAGTAATATCAATTTATACGTTAAGAAGACGAAGAAGAAAAAAAAGGAGAGATAAAATCAACGATTTCGAAAATGCTAGAAAAAAAAAACTATAAAAAAAAAAAAAACTATAAAAACAACCCTCCGAAGAATTGGGCAATTTATGAAGAAAAAAAAAAATACACAACAATTGCGGTCGAGATATTTTTATAACCCAACGTTCTATGTACGTTGGTATTATTTTTTCCGTTGTTCGTGTATCGATGTGTTGCAGAATGAGGAAGAAAGAGGGAGGGAAATAACGGTGAGGAGAGAAAAATTTCGTTAACGAAATATCTGGGTGACATAAGTAAATAATAAAATGTCGGTGAGACTTGAATTCCACGGAGAGAAATGAAAACGCAAAAAAAAAAGAAAATCTCTCTGCATGATAGGTGAATTACATTTCGTGGATTATTTTTGAAAAAGCTCGTTCGTTGATCAGCCTCTGCGGTAATTTCGCATCGATTGATTTTCATCGATCAGTATCAAATAACGATAATTTTTCTTTCTCATTCGGTAATTATTCTTGCACATGTTAAAGTAATCATCGTTTGATGCGGCAGGCGAATCGGTGAGTTTGTTAAACAGTCGGATTATTTTTCTTGCTATCCTTTCCTTTCGTCAACGATATAATTATAGTACGAAATTTTTCGAAGAACAACGACTCGGCTACGATGAGTAAAAAAAATTAAGGAACAAAAAATCGGAGGTAATACAAATCCGAGCGAGTAAAATAGAAGCGAAAATGAAAAACGGCTTAAAAGGTGGTAGAAAAAAAAAAAAAAAAAATATGTAGTCAACGATTTTGATCACTCAATTAAAAACGACGAAGCGATCTACGCGGTAATTAAATCAGCGAACAGTGAAATACGGGGACTTTCTTAGGGGTGAGAAAGAGAAACGTTACATGTAGAAAGCTGTGAGCGGGGCTGCGAATGACAGTACGGAACGACTTGCGGAGGTTGGCTGCTGAAAGCTGGGAACGTAATGCGGAATCGATAGAACACACCGGCGTGCACTTCCACCTTCTTACATTAACAAACGACACATGCACGTCTTCCCGTCATATATTTCGCCTCGCGAATTAGGTGGAGGCGAATCCAACTCTGTACCTTATTATTATTAAAAGCTCGAAACTGTCACGCGGCTTGGCATTTTTTTTTTTTTTTTTTCTTCTCAATTATTCTACAACGTTTCTTTTTCTCCAATCGCTTAGATCTACACCGAAAACACATTATCACCGATTTTTGGAACGATTGATAACAATTTACCCATCGTGCCTTGTCTCGTTTTTTTTTTTTTTTTAAGAATTATGAAAAAACTCTGAAAGGCGAATACGATTTGTGCAATTTCAACAAATTCGAGGACTCGCGTTCAATATCTTTGTAAAGCGAAAGATGAGTAAGAATTTTATAACGTACATATTTGATTCAAGTATTTTTTTGTTTTTTTTTATTTTTCTCTTGGTATCATACAACCGTCGCAAAGTTTAATAATCAGAAGATATTTCACGGATACATTGCACCGTTTGTAAGACGTTCTAAAAAATTGGTCCATGATCAATATTGTTATCTGTCTGAAACGGTTTGATCGCTCTGGAAATTATTATTATTGTTATCATCATCATAGCTGTTATTTAAGAATACGCGATTGAATCAATTTATGCATATTAGGAAACTGTGCGAAAACAATTGCATTCGAATTGTTTATCGGCATTAAAGATTACCAAAGATTTACCATCGATAAAAATCTATTGGCTCGATAAGCAACGACACATCATTAGTAATAATAATAATAATAATAATAATAATAATAATAATAATAATAATAATGATAGTTATAATAAATTCGTAAAGTATGATATAACACAGTCTCCGTATAATGATTTTATGATCTGTCACTCACCGTAGATAATATTCAAGGTGATTTCGCGATAAAGTTACTAAATCGTTTCTGGATAACCAAAAATCCTCGACGTTGAACATGGTTATTACAATCTGAAGTGAAAAAGAAGCGAGTAATAATCGGATGTAAATTACAGGTATTTGAATCGGAACCGTTTGTAAGAATGGAAATCAGTGTAAGGGAAATCGGAGAAAATAAAATAATGCCTCAGACGATTTGTACAAAAATATAAGTAAATAAAAATAATATATAACCGTTAATTTTAGTGAAACAAGTGAACAGACCGTCCGAAAAAAAAAAAAAAAAAAGTTTCAACAAGATGGGGGCAAAAATTTGAATGCGGAGAGAAACAAACGATTCTAAGTTGTAAGAAAAAGCGACAAGACCGAAACGTTGATGAAACATTGGGTAAAAAATGTAATTGAAACGTATAAACAGTTCGAGAAGCAACGATGCGAGAACTGACTTGAATTGCGATAAAAAAAAAAAAACAAAAAAATAAAAAAAAAAAAGAAAAGAAACTAATTGCTCAACATTGGTGAAAAAAATTGAAAAAATCGGCGATCCGTCGGCGGATCCGTGGATGATAAATTACGAATGCGCTAAATGTACGATAATGAGAGGGAGGATAAGAAGGTGACCGAGGTTTTCGGGGGCCGCGACGTTCGGGGTGGTACGAGGAAGGGTGGGAGGATTTCGGAGGGGGGAGAAGCGGCGGGATCTCGGGAGCTACGAGGAGGGGGAGGGGAGGGCGACCGCGTCTGCCCCCCAGGGCCGGGGGACGCGGACCCGGATCTGGCGCCCCGCACGATAGGGGCGGGGGTCGCGGGGGATCCGCGCTCCCCTTGCAGCCCCCAAGACATACGGCTGCTCCACGAACTCGTCGAGGACCTGACCAAGGAGCAGGACGAGAAGGCGAAGCCGCGGGCCGAGCAGGTGAGGAGTCGACGATCCTGCCGATTCCCCGTTTTTTACTTTTCCATTTTTATCTTCTATCCCTTTGCCAATTTCCCCCTACGAATTAAGTATGCCGGGAATTCTGTCCGTCCACCGTCTGTGGTTTTTACGCAATACAACTGTAAGTCGTTAATTTGTTTACCGAGAGAGAAATTTTTGGTTCCGGTTACCGCTCAGTCCTTGACTATTTTCATTCTTTACCGCGATCGAAAAATATTGTTCTAGGTAGAAAATGAAAATTAGTTTTCTAGCTGTTAGCGGAAAGTCTAGTATCCGTTACTATTCGTTCTCATTACGATCACTCTTACTATATTTTCTCGTAACCGTTGCGAAAATTTAACGCTTGTGAAACGATAAGTTGACGTTAAAGCCTTGTTTAACTAAAAAATCAGAGTAAACCGAACAAACTGATTTTGCGTTGCAATTACAAAAAAAGGATCGACGATAGCGCAAAATGGTTACGCGTAATGAAATTTTTCTCAGTATTGTATAATAAGTAGGAGTGATTGCACGAACTCTTCGCTCGGATCTCTTTCCAGTTCGATAAACGTTATTCAATTATGTGAATGGTTTGTTTTCTTTACTTTTTTTTTTTTTGAATTTTTTTATTTTGTTGTTTGAGTAACTCGAAAGCCGGAGCACCGATCGAATCTGATATCTATCCAGTTCTGAGTTGGAAGCCGCGTCAATTGAGACCGAAATCGTGAGAATCGGTCTACTTGATCTTGAGATGTCATAATTCGTTGCTTTTCGATTTTGCTATTCGAATAACTCGAAAATCGGAGCACCGATTGAATGTGAAAACTTGCCAGTTCTGGGATGAGGAGAACTTCGACGGTTGAGACCGAAATTACCACATAATCGGTTCATCCGATCTCAAGGTGTCGTGATTGGTTTTTTTTTTTTTTTTTTTTATTTCAATTTATTAAACACGTAATCGGAAAACTAGAGCACTGATTGAACTCAAAACTCAAAAATCGGCAGTTCTGACAATGGGTTAAGAACAGTTGTATTAATTGAAATCAAAGTTATGAAAATCGGCTGAGCCGATCTCGGGATATCGTCATTGCATTTTTTTTTGACCTTGATATTCGAATAAATCGAAAACCAGGGCACCGATCAAATCTAAGATCTATTCGTTTCTGAGCGAAGATTCGCGTCAATTGGGACATTGATAATGAAGATCGGTTGATCCGATTTCTGTATATTATTCGATTTCAAAAAAATGATGTTATTTGAATAACTTGAAAACTGGAGTACCAATTAGATTTTGAAAAATCTCTGCTTTCAGCTTCCCTTTTATTACATATTCAACACAACATTGTATCCAGTAAATGAAATTATCATATTGTACAATTCGAATAAATGTTTGTCCATCGTCGATTGAATAATTGGATCCAAATGAAAATACAAAATACAAGAGAAAAATGAGGGAACAGTTATTCTTCTTGTAGAATCGTGAAAGTTTTTGTGTTTCTTTGTTTCCTCTGTATTTGCATACGCAAGCCTTGGGGTTCTCATAATACGTATAATTATACATACATCAATGAACATACTTTACATAGGCCTGTATATATATTAGGGTGGTTCTTATTTTGGTTATGTCAGAATTTCTTCGAGCTCACCCCCCAAAAGTAATCAACATATATGGAAAAAAACTTTTAGTCTTTCAAAACTGTTATAAAAAAATTTCTGTGGCCATTTTGTAGAAAATTTAACGCTCTACAAAATAGATCTCTTGTAAAATTTTCCTAAATCTAATATTTAACACGTTATCAGCGAAGAATTGTCTTCATTTTATCACTAATAACGTGATGAATATTAGATTTACGAAAATTTTACCAGAGATCTTTTTTTTTAGAGCATTAAATTTCTTAAAAAACGTTTGGAGGAAATTGCTTTGTAACATATAGTTTGAAAGTGATTAACAATTTTCTTAAAAATATTTCAAATGCACGCATTTTTCGATACAAAAATTCAACGACTTGGCGAAGCGTGTTAGAGTTGTCAGGAAAAAAAATGTCTTTACACGTTGATTACTTTTGGAGGGTGAACGTGAAGAAATTCCGACATGACCAAAATAACAACCACCCTAATACACACACATATATACATATATATACATATATATACACATATATACATTTATATATATATATATATATATATATCGAACCACAGCCCCGCCAATATTTGATTTCCTTCAATCACCGGCCCACATGTTTCTACCTACCGGCCAAAAACCGTATTTGTGAGAGAAAAATTCAATTGTTTACCGAAAAAACAGCTTCGGTCGAAACAATAATATACGGGTATATTGAATTCGTAAATAGGAAAGAAAACCAAAAGACGCCCACGGCACACAATCTTTCCACATCTCCATGTGTCACATATATTGTACGTTACTTATGCATATACGACAATTATTATGCCATATCAAACACGATGCATGATACAAGATAATAATGTTAACCTGAGGCCAAATATAAGTATGACGTGTACCTGTAAAATATAAACGCGTTATATCATCGTTCGAAGGGAGTAATATTATAATTTAAATCCGTGAAACGTTTAACATGCGGTAATCTTACGAGCTTTTTTCCCCTCAAATTTTCATTTCAACCTCAGCCAAATCTACTCTAGTTTCCCCTTCGGCGAGCGGTAAAACCTGTGTTACACACACATACATACGTTTAACATCAATCTATAACACACGTACGCACGTACACACGTAAAAGACAGAATTTCTACCGCGGCATTCCCGCACCAGGAAACTCCGAAGTGTGCAAATAAGTAGAACTTGGCGAATCGCGCGCGTTAATTGCTGCACGTTGCCGTGCGCAGCTCCACCTAGCGTGGTTCAGTTTCAAGTTAGTTCCGCGAGAGGTCGAGTGTCTGGTCTACGTACAAAGGTATATTAAACCCACGTCTATGTTATACATGAGCTATAAGCTAAACGGATAAAACCACGGTAGTTGAAATAAAAAGTTGAATAAAAAATTAACCTAGAAACGAGGCTAAATGTCGACGACGAACGAACAAGAGAAATAAAAAAAAAAAAAAACATAAACAAAACAACAGCCGGAATCCGCAGACCGTGCGCTCTCTTCTGATCTGCAATTCGCGGCACTAGACGCTCACGCCCTCTCGAATCTCCGGGGGATGCTGAAGGCACGAGTGGGGAAAGGAGGGTGAACAGAGGGGGTGGAAAACCGAGCGACAGGGGGGCGGAGGGGGGTGGGTTCACAACCACGAGTCATGGCGCCAGCGCAGGAAGAACAATCAATACCCGGGGGTTGTACAGGTGTGCGAGGAATTTTCTACCCCTCCCCTACGCCTACCCTTTCTCTCTCTCGCTCTCTCTCTCTCACTCTCTCTCTCTGTCTCTATCTCACTCCCCGTCAGCTTCCGATCGTTCGTTTCGCCGTTGAGAGAGAAGCGTCGCAGTTGGTTGTAACAATTTCTGCTCGTCCGTCGTACCAAGCGCCTAAAGCAGAGCAGAGCGTACCTCTCTGCAAACGTAACCTCGCGGATCACCCTTTGCTTAGAGGGTATTTATTTATTTTTTTTCTTTTGATTTTTCTCACAACCCTCGTCGCGATTATCGAACGTGAAAAAATTTCGTTTTCGAATTACACCGCACCGATCGTATTGAAATACGGTATGCGGGTTTTTTGTTTATTTATTTATTTTTTTTTTCGTCATACCTGATCGTTGATTTTCATTGTTCTCTACGCGCGCATTTTTTTTTTTTTTTTCTTCTTTTACACTCCCCTGTATTTTTCTCATCTCACACGTTGCGTTTATCGTTTTTATAATTCGAAGACGATATAGTGAGATTGTTTCGTTAAACGTTGCACCGAATATATCTCGACTGTAGTAGAAAAACATAAATAAATGAGGAATTTTTTTTTTTTTCCCGTTCCTTCGTTGTTCCCGATAGTGTTAACAATTTTTTCGTTCTGTTTCTAGTATTATGTACATTTGTCATCTTTTGTTTTTGTATTCTTTTCATTCTTGCCATCCCAATTTTTCATCGCGGATCGTGATTGTTGATAATTCATTGTCAGTGATGTTGACTGCCAGTCAATCTTTCGTATTTTTCTTTCGTTTTTGCTTTGTTACTATTATTTTCGAAATCATGATTTCACGAGTGACGTATTTGTGCTAAATACCAAATAAAAATCCTTTACTTATTTTCATATGAAAGATTCCGTTTCATCGCTTCCGTTCTACCGGCGACCCTGCGAAACGTTTTATTCTACGTAACGCAATTGACAATTCTTACGAAAATATTGATATACACGTGTATGAGATGAAAGAAAAATATGTATACGTGTAACGGAGTGTGAAGTGGACTATGAAACATTATCGCAACGGTGTGTCAAACGGTGAAGAAACTTACGTGATGAAGTTGCGGTATAGAGAAACGAATTGATAATGAAAATTATCAAATAAACGAGCGATAAAAACTGATCATGAAGCTTCTTGAAAAAGAGGATGACGATGAATATTAATACGTAATCCAATTTTTTTATGAATGCGTAGTTAGCCGAGGAGTATTATTGCAACGTTATCATTACTACAATTATAACGTAATTAATACAGTGCCAAAAGTGAGACTAAATTATAAAGATAAAACGGTAATCGAAATAAAACCAGAAAATAAAACGAAGGAGGTGCAAAGAAAAAACCTGCACCACTGATCTCGTTCTTTGAGCGAGTCAAATAACAGGGGAGGAAAGTGATACGGAAACTAAACCGTACAATAATCAAAGAAAAGGAGCAAAGGAGAAGAAAAAATAAAACAAATATTTAAAAAAAAAAAAACATAAAACGAAAAATTGAAAACAAGCACCAAACGCGAGGAAAGGATCATTATCTCGCGGTATTACGACGACACGAATACAACACGAAGCACAAAGTACACACACATATACGTATACATGTATATATATTTACAATATAAATAGAAATTATACAGCGGTAGTGAAATACAGTTTCCTTTTGTACCGACGTCTGTGGTAGGTTTTTTTTTTTTTTTTTTTTTTTTTTTTTTTTTTTTTTTTTTTTTTTTTTTTTACGGTCCACTCGTCAAGCACAAGAGTATCAAGGTACCGAATTCGATTTTATACCGTGTGTATTTATACATTGGTATAATGTATAATGTATAAATGAACTCATCTATATTCCACGTACCATAAGACTAACAAGAAAGGTTAAAGGCTCCGTATTGATTCACCGTTTTTCACTGTATATACTGACATATATATATATATGTATTTAGGTGCAAATGTACATGATCAAGTAGAGGAAACCGTGTCGCATTTTACACGAGGGTATTTTTCATTCATTTTCTATATCCACCATTTGTTCTTGTTCTTTTTTGTTAAATTTATTTATTGATTTGTTTTTTTTTTTTTTTTTTTATCTAACGTTGATATTTTTTTGATATGTTCCTTCTTCCGTTTCCTACCCATAACGAAATAAATTTGTTTACGATTGAGCGATTTTCTGACGACGTGAAAATATAACACATACACCCAAGTAAAAGTCACACGAAAATATCTGTCCGCATAATATTGTCTAAGCATGATATACTATACCTAGTACGTTGTAAATGATAAAGTCACTCGAGCTTATATTACAAAAAGAGAACGTGAATTATGCATACAAATTAAAATTATTAGTAATGATAACGAAAGAGAAATTATTGGGAAGAAAATGAGACTTGCAAAATTTACCTTGCTATTAGTTCACTTTGAATGAGAGAGGAGAAAATTTTGCTGTAATTCGTAAATTACTTGATCAATAATCGTTGCATATTTAGACTGATGTAATTCGAAGAAAGTTAAATCAATCAATGTCAATATATTCGCGTATTATTGAATGAATGTATAATATTATAAAAAAAGACACAAACCTGTTCTATACATATATATATACACATTAATATATCCAGGAATAAATGAATTGAGTGAATAACCAAGAAATCTACTGACCACATATTAAATATATACCTATAAATAACACCGCGTGTTCCCTCCAATAATTGCCGTTATTTTCTACATACTACTGTAATATTGTTATCATGAATTATCGAGTACTTGGCTATTTGTTTTATTTTCGTTTTTCCCGATAGCCAGAACGAAGAAAGAAAACTACGAACAAACAACCGAACCAAAAAATGATCGCTCCGAAGGCACACATAATTACGACGTACAATCTCACCAAATTATTATACATGTACAATAAACGTTGTATTGTATATTTGCGTACCTGATGATACCCAATACCTGTTATATATTTCAAATAATAATATACTATACATGGATATGATATATATTTAAAAAAAATGAGCTTTATACCTCGTCGCAAAACGATAACTTCTTTTATTTTCACTTCGTCGCCTTCTAATATCCGCGTACAGACACAATTCAAACCTACTGCTTAATATCTCTGTAATTTTTCCACAACACCGAGGTGTCGTTCTTTATTTTCACTCTGCCAAGTAAAGTATTACACACACAAGTATATACGAAAAAATAAACGAACAAATAAACAGATGAAAAAATAAACGAGTACGATAATATTCTTCGTCATCCGCGATCTGTGATAAAACGTTCGATACCGAAAACAAGAGAAAGAACAATATAATAAAAATAATAACAATTATTATCACCATTATTATTATTATTACAAAGGAACGCACACAGGCACGTACAAATAATTTATCACATTACCTGTACGTATACATAATAAATGGTAAGAACGTACATGGCCGTGTACAGGTAGAATCGGGTTAATTAGCGAAA
This sequence comes from Neodiprion pinetum, assembly GCF_021155775.2. Lineage (NCBI taxonomy): Eukaryota > Metazoa > Arthropoda > Insecta > Hymenoptera > Diprionidae > Neodiprion > Neodiprion pinetum. The sequence goes on along the minus strand of NC_060235.2, from coordinate 18,324,623 downwards.
AAGCTGCTGTGCATAATACATGTGACGACTGGGACAGCGTTTTAAAAGTAGGATGACAGAGAAAGAGAGAGAAAGGATAATCCGCTGGGTAAATTTTATCACGGTTGTGAAATCTACAAAATGTGTAATACCTTATCGTACAACAATTCTACGCACGATAGAAAAACGAGTTGTCGAATGAGTTGGATTTGCGTGTATTGATGAATTGAAACACTATTATAATTAATATCAAATACTGTAATATGAATAACAATAATAATAATAACACCAACACCAATAACCAATATATCGATATTGCACGATAAAGAAACAACACCAAATTTAAAAGAAAAGATATTAAAAAAAAAAGCTAGTACATAAATAAAAGAACACGTTCTAATTCTTTCGGTATTATAGAACGCGTTGAGTAACAAAGACGAGTGTGTCAATGATAATGAAAAAGATAAAACGAAACTAAAACGATTGTGGAAAATAAAATTCCTACGCAAGTTATTCCTGTATAATAATAATAAAATTGTGAGAGATAAAGAGAAGGTTTGCTGAAAGAAAAAAAAAGGAAAAAAAAAACTACAACACAAAAATTACATCAAATATAAAACGAAGAAAAAACAAATTCAACCGAGATAGATTCCAATCAATATCCTCGTCATCCTCTTTATCAACGAAGGAGAGAAGGTGGAGAAGGTGCGAATTAATAAGATCGTGAGTGAAACATAAAACTTGCCACAAAAAAGATATACGAAAACGAGAAACAAAAAGAAAGAACGCACAATATACAAGATTGACCTGCAAAAGAAAAACGTCAATTCCCAAGTGCAATCGAAATCGCGCTCGATATCCTCGCCCACTTTATCGACAGAGAAAGCGAAGGGAATCGGGGCAAGTTGGGTATTACTAACAAATTCGTGTGTGATAAATAAAAGGCTTGCCGTAAGAAAAATCTCGATAAGTAAAAACAGACCAAAATAATACACAAGGTAAAAAACCGAAAAACCAAAGAGAGATAATCATCCAAGATTGACTTCCTAAAGAAAACAGTCAGATCCCGACTGCAGTCGAGATCTCGCTCGATATCATCGTCGTCCTCTTTATCGACGGAGGAGGAAGAGGAGGAGGCGGCGGCGGCGGCGGCGGCGGCGGTATTGGGGGGTGGGGGGCGGGTCTCCTCGACGATTTTCGGACGGCTTCCGCCGCCGGTGGTGATACGACGTAAACAGCTTCTGCTCCGGGGGGCGGGCTGCGGTTCAAATGCCCGCGGCGGGAATTATTCCTCGGCGTCAACGCGGCTGCTGGATCAGTTAGAATCGCCGCCCCCGTCCCGCCGCCAGGAAACCAATATGGCCTGCCTCAAGTCGCCCAGGGCCATGTCAGAGCACCTTCTGGGCCAGCTGCAGGTCCCCGTCGCCCCCGCCGCCCCCACCGCCCCCGTGATCTTAGGCGCCCTCAGGGCCAAGGGCGGCGGCTCGCTTCGCGACGGCGAACGCGGCGAGAGGATCGCCGAACTCGCCCCCAGGCAGCGCTGGAGTAGCGTCAGGGTCAGGGGCGGCAGCACCAAGAGCCTACTCGTTGAGAACGGGCCGCCGATTCAAACCGTTCCGGTCAAGGGGGCCATCAGGAAAGAGGTAGCCGGCCGACATTTGATACACCGATACTAGGTTGTGGCGGAATTTGGGTTTCTTTTTTAACGGGGGGGGGGGGGGGGGGGGGGATCTTGCGAATGCTATTTCGCAGTTTTAGTTCCATCCGAAATCGTTTGGGAAATAGGGCGAAATTTTAAAGAACAATATCTCATTTGCACATTCTTCCAGTGAACGAATTTAGAACGTCATAGGTGATGCATAGGTTTTGGGAATCGCTGATTACGGTTTTGAAGTTGGAATTACGAAATTCAAATTGGCGGGAAAAAATATTCGTTTTTTCGAAAATTCCAATTTTTTCTTACTTGTAAAAATCAGCGTACGGATAATTCGGAAAAAATGCATGTTATAAATCAGAGCCTCCGCTGTGAACGTGACGAAAAAACCGGTTAAGCAAAAAGATTGGTCTGTGGTTACGAATTTGAAAACAAATTTCCTGCTTACATTTTTTTTTTTTGGTGTATATATAGTAGGGTGTCCGTTATTTACCAATTTGGTTTTTGACTTTGCAGGGCCCCTAAAATTTTTAACTCGTGACTTGAAGAAAATATCAGACCCATACAAGCCCTTGATATTGATATCGAACCCTGCCACAAAGACGATACATTTCCCATTTAAATAACATGGGGTTTTGGCACGTTTTACAATTAATTTTTTTGTTTCGATGCCAGTTCATATATGGCAATGCCAAACAAGTATTTTTGTAGAAAATTGAACGCTCTACAAAAACTTTCTCTTAACTTTTTTCGATAAATTTACTTGCTCAAAAGTTAAACTAAAAATAATTTATTCGTTTTTTTTTTATTTTGACCGAAAAATTGTCATTATTTATGTAAAAATTAATTGTTTATTGCAAAAAAAATATCTCATTTCAACTGTATTATAAGTAAAATTAGTGTTAAATATTCCGATAACCAGAAAATTTAATTTAAAATCTGAGTTACTCTTAAAATTTTGCAATTTATTTGAAAAAATGTGACAGGATTTATAAATTTTTAACTTATTAATGAACGCAATTTATTTTATTAAACATTTCCTAGTGACATTTGGAAATTTCTTTTTATATTCACTTACAATTTGAATGACATACTGTTTTCGATCTTCGTGCTTAGTCAGAGTGTCGAATCGATCATGTTGAATCGAAGCTAAGGTTTTATTAATCAGATCGTCCTGGCCGAACCTAACAACTTTTGTGTGCAACATTTTGCGAAAGATGCGGATGCTCAAAATTATTCGCGTTATTGTTACCAAGGATACTTTTTCACCTTTATTCGACCCGTGGAGGTCACGTTGACCCTAGACCTTAACGCATACTTAAACTTAAAATTTATCGCTCTTTCCGATTCTGACACCAAAAATGATGATTCCCATTTGAAAAACGGAAGTTGATCTCAAAATTACCTCGAAGATGAGGTTCAAGGTTAAAGCAAAGGTTACCATTGATCCCTTGTTAAAAATTACTCAAGATTTAACCTTGGCAATCTTTTTTTTTTTTCTTTTTTCCACACCCTGTATATCGAAGGCAAGGGGGGGGGGGGGATGCTGGAAAAATTCGAAGAATGAATATTTACTGCAATCGGATAAGATTTTCGCGTCAAAGTTTCATTTAATTTTGCCTGTCAAACGGAGTATTCACAATTCTTTCGTAATTCTTATCTCCTTGGTTACGGATTTCCGCAAAACTTCTATGTTTCAATTTTTCAAATGAACGATATAATCGTAAGACGAAAAGATAAAAATATGTTGTTTTTTTCCTCTTGAATGATAGATTCGTGGATAAGTGTGAAGCAATTGTATCTCCTAGAAGACACCGAATTTGTTGAATTTTTCACAAAACAATTTCGTCTTCTATCATGCTGGTCACATTTTGCTTGATTGAGAAAAATATCCTTCCTAATTTGTGCTTTTGAAAATAATTGGTTCTTCGTGAATTTTAAGTTAACAATAAGTATCGTCACAAACTGATCACTGATGCACTGGTCAATATGTATCCCGAGGTACTTTCAATGCGTTTTCCTAGTTAAGGTCATGTGGTATTCCAACCTTTACCGATCGAGCAAACTCACCCCTTTCCTTCCTATATTAAATAAACAAACGAACAGATAAGGTTCAAATTTCGACGGTGCAACGCTCTTTTGTAACGAAATTCAGGAAAGTTACTCATATCCCGAAAATCGTTAAAAAAAATGTCTAGTTTTTTGACACGTGTTACTATACCCATATTACCCGTATTTCAGGGGCCAAAAAGTTCATAACTGGGATACTTTGCGCAATCCCGGCAAGAACGAAGAGTAAAGTGAGCCATCGTGAGACTGTTTTCGTACAATATTAAGGTCGCTAGACGAGAACTAGGAATTGAAATAATTTCGTAAATAAATGATGATCTCACGATTTGCTGGGAGCACGCTCGCGCGTTTTTTGGTTGCGATGCACCGGCGAAATGTCAACACTTTCAATCCTTTTGTTTATTTAATATAAGAAAAAATAGGTCGAGTTTACTCGGTCGGTAAAGGCAGGAGTACTACATGACCTTAACCGAGCACCATCAATAACCTTTTCGAACTCGTTCAGTACGGAATCACGGTATCTAATTTCCAAAAGTAATGCCTACTGATTGGGCTACGATAAATGAAAGGCTATTCTTATATAACCAATACTTAGTTATTCCCAGTTTAATCATTGACACTTTTTTTTAAACCAATTTAATCGTCAGCACCACAAGGAACAGCGGTAATATTTGCATTTGCAATAATATTAAGAACCAATTCTGAACAGGCTATTTATGTAGATAATGAAGAACAATGAACCCAGTATTGTTCCCTGTGCCACTCCGATACTTACACATTTATAGCTACCTTTAACATTTTTCATCTTGACTGATTGAGATCTGTTTTTTAGATAATTATCTAATAACTACAGAGCAATGCCTCGAAAATCAATATCCTCCAACTTTTTTAATAGTTTGTCATGACTGGCCGTGTCGAAAGCTTTGGCCAAGTCTAAGAAACCGATTACCGTCCGTCGGTTCACTTTTGTCAAGCGTAGTTGTAGGTACACAAAATCAGTAATAGTGACCAGAGCATTCTTAAACCCTAAATTTTGAGAACCAAATTGATTTCCGCTCACTTAAAGTGATCAAGTGAAATACCATGCCTCTTCAAAATATCTCTTTATTACACGAATTAATGGCCTTACAATATAATATTTGTTTAATGGATTTGAGAAATCTGAAATATCATTTCTTCACATTTTTTTACACGAATATACACGTCAATACGGCGTAACCTTGTTTTAACTTGATTCAACATCTCTTTTCGTATGCAAGTTTCATAATCATTTGAAATGCTGAAACAGAAAATTCTTCAAAACTTCATAATTAAAGAACAAATTGGGATGAAAATTTGGAAAAAATCATGTACGCCCTTTAGTTTGGTAGAAGAAAATTTGACAAAATAAAGCAAGTCGAAATTAAAATCTTGACAGATTTCACAAAGATGCCTCGCATACATAACTAAAGTTTTTGCACGCTTCGTGGGTGTTTTGTGAAATTTAATCGTTTCATACGTAGGTAGGTGTTTGCATAAAGCTGAACAAATTTTTTTTGTTCAAGTACGTGATGTGCTGCGCAATTTACGCTCAGACGAAACAGGCTTAACAATACTTTGGAATTATTGTTAAAATTGTGTATTTTTTGCCAGGCGATTGAAGTGAAGCGTGTTTTTTCTTTTTTTATCGCGTGCTTATTAGGCAGATACAAATTTTTTCCGTCCATGAGTATACATGGAAAAAAACATAAGAAACAAAAGGTCGTAACCGCTATTTATTTTTTTATTTTTTTCGCTAACGCTTTGAAGAGTTCCAAAGCGCGTAAAAAATTTAAACTAACAAAGTTACGCAGTGAGGATGTCCGTTTTCTGTTCTTCTATTATCCAAGTTGTCAATTATCGGATTGATAGAAATAACGATAATAATTTTTAGCGGCTCTGAGCTTATGCGATTAATGCGACAAAAACGGTCGAATCTATCAGTACGTACAACGTGTTGCTCTTAATTAAACTGATATTGAATTTCAACGTTTCTGACAATATTTTCATGTTTTAAGCCTGGATACGATCAACAGAAAAAATATACGCCCTTTTGTCTTTTGTCAACAGCAAAAGGTATATTTACTTTGACTTATGACCTTATGTCATCACACACGCGATATGATCAAATTGCAAAACCGTATATTTCGTTCATTATAGATTCGTTGAAATTAATTCTTCAGATTTAAAATCAGGCTCTCATTTTAAAAAATGTTACAAACCCTTTTATGGTCCTAAAAAAAGAACGCCATTTTTTTTTTTTTTTTTTTTGCAAAAATTCACATAATTTCTGGGTCCTAAAACAAACATCTTGAGCCATAGTTCAGAGTGGAGATTTGATTTTTTGTATTTTTTGTATTTTACATACAAAACATTTGTCATGGTTGTAACATTTTTTAAAAAAGAATGGTTGGGACGAAAAATCCGAAAAAAATGGTGAGTGCTTTTTTTAGGTTGTAGAATCATATAAAAAATAATAAAGCAAATTGGCGGGGGTCAGAGAAAATGACCTTTCAGTTGGCATGGAACACGTCATATATATATGTATGTATATATATACTCGAACGAATCAGCAGCCCGGGGTGATTCTCGGAACTTTGAAACGAGAAACTCGTTCAAGTCGAAAAAGGAAAATAACGGACGATAGAAATTGAACACAGAAAACTTGGCGATGCGTAAGATCAGGCATTTACATTCTTATCATTACCAATTCGACTCTGCAAAATGGATGAGCACCTGTCGAAATTACCAGCGCTGAGGGAAATTTCAATTATTTTATATTAATTCTCGATGACAGCGGATAGTAATTTTTTTTGCTGATCGCGCAATAGTGCATATTCCGTTTCTTTAGTTCACTAGATATTTTCCAAGTTCTGTCCATAGTTGAATAACGGTTTTAAACCACGTATCACTTCACTTGTTCCACCTTCGAAATCAGATTATCGCAATAGTCGCAACGAGATGCGAAACACTGTATAAAAAAAATAATGCCAAAAACATTTTAGACTTTCCAACACAGTTACGATGAATACTCGTTTCCATTTTGCATCAATAATCGCGATATCTTCCGGTTATAGTGAATAACGAGAATAGTTGAAGGACTGTAGATCAACAACGACTATAAAACTCTGTCGATATGATCGGAATGTCAATGTGTGAAGAGTGAAAAAGCGCGTAACTTACATCTGATTCCAGAGAAGCTTTGTAATATACGTATAATGGCGCAACCATTGCCAAAGCGCAAAAGTATCGTTTCGATCAATCAAGCGCCGATATCCGATAATTCGCGTTTAAAGCTCGGGAACGACCGTCCGGATCGTTACCTTGATTCGCGAATGAAATTCGCAACGCTTGGTGATGGTGGAAAAGGTGTCGCGATAGTTGAAAGGCCTCGTTTATAAGCTTACAATTGTTGATCCGGCGTTCTCTGCAGTTAATCCAAGAGTTCTAGTCTTAGTCAGTTTCGGTTTATAGTCGAAGCAGAGAATTATCATCGAAAGCATTCAACACAGGATAGTGTATTGGATACTCCCTTGAGTAAATACACAGTATATAGGTACGTCGGATCCCGGCTCTCGGCTGTGTATTCGTTACAGTAGTTACGGATGAATCCGCCTTACCGTCTATGTCAAAAGTTATTGGGAGATGCGAAAAAACCATTCACAAAATCTCCGGCGTAATTTTGTTTCGGCCTATGACTTTGGTGAATGCGATACGAAACAACGCTCCTACTGTGCCATAGAAATAACACCGAGGAAATCCAAATAAAACCAGCTAATTGTGTATCAACGATGTGAGAAAAGGTTTAGTTTCGCGTACGATTAGAACGTTCGAAATCATTAATCTCCGCTGTTTTTCATCCGGTTCCAACATTTCCGAGCCTATTTTCCTCACTAACCAAATGCCAACGAATTTTCCGATGAACATTCAAGATATCTCACGGTACAGTGTAATTGCAACGGGAGGATCCAATTGTCGAGTAACATCTGTTGTATCCTGAGTTTGTATCAAATATTTTTCAACTGATCTCTGGAAATCCACACGGTGTCCATAACGAGCCCAAAAACATCAGAGATCGGCTGAAAAGCACCGGAGCTTTCACGTTTTTGATCGTTCTAGTGATCAAACCTTTTTTCAAATTGTTGACCTGGTATCGTAAATTTTGTCGTTAGAATTTATTCAGAATCATTCCTACGACGCGGTAAGATAAGCGTACCAATTACTGACCCTGTCCCAATTATCGACCTTTTTCGGTTGTATCCGTTTGACGTTTGTTTCTAAAATTACCAAAATATAAATATCCAGCGTCTAACCCTCTGACAATTGGTTTCAGTCGTCGAGAGACTCGGAATTAGTGCCGTGAATTTATAATTTTGAAAAACAAAAGGGTCAACAATTGGGTAGTCCAAACGTGTCGATAACCATTCGAGGTGACCGTCATCGGCGCAAATAACATTCCTGGACATGTTTCGAAATTATTTTCTTCCTCCCTCCAAACTTTCCACGCAGACGGTCCAGCCGATCCATCCTTAACTCAGCGTGCAGCACGTGGCGATGCCGAGTGGTACATCAATTCGGATCAGCTTTCGACGTTCGGCCGTTGCCGGCAGTGACTATTTCCGATTTTTATGCCTCATCTTGGCCCAGTCGACCGTCGGCATCGTCGGCCAGCTCTTTCCGATTATTCGGAAGGCCTCGCGGCGCTGCACCAACTCTGTTTAGTCTGTGCGCGTTTGGTGCACCGTGCACACGCCCACGTGTCTCTCCTCTCCTCTCATCTCCTCTCCCACTAAACGCTGGGTCCGTAAATAGAGTGCATACCGTAAATCCCGGTACAGTGCACGTGCGTGGTGTCTCCATGCACGGAGAGTCGGAGAGTTGACCGGAAAGAGAGAGAAAGAGAGAGAGAGAGAGTGAGTGTGTGCAGTACCGTTCCGCATGGTGCATGGTGATCACCGTTTCGTGCACAGTGTTCAATCCTGCCCTTTGTGCCAACTTTCGCATCGAAGATGAACCGATCGGATGACCACCTCGGGTACCGATAATGTGGAAGAAGATTGCTCGCTACTGCCTCAGGCGTCGTGGCAGAAAGAAACAGCCCTTCAACTCGGCGCTGACCACGGTAATGACCCCAATGACGATGTGAGGAGGCCATGGTCGAATTACTCCGCGTTTCGCATCGGTCATGGAAATGATCGTGCTGCGGGTATACGATCGCACGATGGTGATACCGCGTTTTTGAAACACGATCATACGCGGTTGGATGAATGGTTCCAGTTACTCCTTCTACTTCCCGGCCGTTCGCAGCCACTCCATTATACTTGCAAAACGAAATGGCTGGGAAGGGCGGATCCTGTCTGTCGGTTAGGAATATGATTAAAAGGCTGCTCCCTTCGGCTTTCAGTACGAGTTTCGGCAGCCGGTCGAAGGGTCGCGATTTTCGCTATCGCATTCTTCGTCCGCTTCAGTCCGTATCTGGTATCTCGACACACCTCGTGTACACTCGGACCCAAGCCTTGCTCACGCGTTGAATATCGTATACGGACACACGTTTTTTTGTCCGCTAGGTTTGAGAATACAAGAAGTTCGCTTGTGTTGTACAGAAGCGGAAGCTTTCGGCACGGAGAGAGAAAAACGCGCGTTGAACGCTTTTTTATTACCCTTCTCAGTTTGTAAATGACTCGTGAATTATCCGCACCATTGTATCTCCGTCTCTATAAATACCTCCACCTGTCCATACGCGCCGTATAACGCCGATGTAAACTTATAGACGAAGATCGATTTTTCGCCTACCGATTGTTATACTCGTGGCTTTGTGGATACTGTTGGATATAATATACTGCGAACACTAGGGTGGTTCTTATTTTGCTCATGTCGGAATTTCTTCGCGCTCCCCCCCTCCCCAAATAAAAATAACCGACATGTGTAAAAAAAAAATCTGGCCAAGTCTCCGAATTTTTCCAATTTTCCAGATCCCAGCAGTCGTATTTTTGTACGGAAATATGCATGCATTTGAATTGTTTTTTTTTTAAGAAAATTATTTTTATTCGTAATACACAGTTTTTTTTTTTAAACAAAATTTCATATGTATGCATTTCTTCACACAAAAATTCGACCGCTTGGCGGTGTGTGTTAGAGTTGACGAAAACATTCGGGGACTTGGCTAGATTTTTTTCCATACATGTTGATTACTCTTGGGGGGATGGCAACCGGAAGAAATTCCGATGTGACTAAAATGTAAGAACCACCCTAGTGCACGCTTATACCGGTACGTGTCCGTTTTTTCCTACGGATAAAGAATCGATACCTACGATAATCGAGCCGCTCGTTTTCTTCAGAATGTATACAATTTATTTGGAATTTTTATTTTTTTTTTTTTCATCTTCAGGGTGATTAACCCGCCCACTCACAATTGTACCTGAGCTCCGATGCTGGGGTTGCAAATCGAGGTCCGTCTATTGAATTATTGACGAGACGCGCTTATAGGGTGCATGTAGGTAACATCCCACATAGAGTACAACCGCAGCCTTTAACCCTTGCGGAAGTCAGACTCCGCTGTTTCGAGTATTTCGCGTCTATGAAAATACGATCGGGTTGAGAAACAGCGAATCGCAGCGATCTTTCGGGTGCAATGGTAAGGAACGGGGTTGTAAATATTTTTGTCAAAAAATCATACGTTAACCATTGAATTTAACAATCAAATGAAAATCTTTTCCACGCTATGCGTCATAAACTTAATGATTAATGAAAATGACAATCCATCGGAAAAGTCAATGCGTTATTTGAAAGTCCGTTTTGGAATTTTGTCGTGCGCGGTTGGAAAGGCGGGATTTTTTGGTTCCTGAGACGCGACAAAAAAAAATGGGCGTAGGGTCGATAAATTTGCGATTTTTGTTCCAGGTGCTCTCCCTCGGCGCCGACGTACTTCCGGAGTACAAATTGCAGTCGCCCCGTATCCACAAATGGACGATACTCCATTACTCGCCGTTCAAGGCGGTGTGGGACTGGCTGATACTTCTCCTCGTGATGTACACGGCTATATTCACGCCGTACGTCGCTGCCTTTTTGCTGTCCGAGCCTGACTACACGAAGAAGAGCAAAAACTACACGAGCAATCCCATCGTCGTGATCGACCTAATCGGTAAGAGCTCGGTTCTACTTGCATTCTGAAATTATGAAGTACGAGGAGGGAGGCTCGGCTGGTCGACGAAAAGTAGAAAACGATGGTCCCTGACAAAGTTCGCTCAACTTAAGGGAGGCTGATTGTGTCACGATTATAATCCAAGTAACTCTACGGAAGTCCGATGATAAAACAACTAGCTTCTATGCGCGTGCGAACAAGTTGACCGTTTTATCGTCGAGGTCCGTAGAGTAATTGGCGATGGCCACTAAGCTAAAAATAATGGAATCGAAAAAAATTGTCGAACGTGACTGGATTGAATCGGTAAGAATTAATCGATCAATCGATTATTTAATATTTTTTTTTTTTTTTGAAACACCGCATTTGAAACGAAAATCTATTAAATTTCAGTATGTAGTCTTAATGGCGGAACAGTTTTTCGATAATTTATAGTTTCATTCGAAATATTTTTCAATTTCAGGTAAAAACATTGATTAATCTTACACTTGTTATATCAAATAGCTAATTAGTAAATAAGACAATGATAATAATTGATACTTGAATCGTATTAATTGATATTGTATTGCGTCGTTCATGGGAGTAAAAAACAGAAACGGATTGTGAGAAAAAATAATCGAGTTTGAAATATAATCGATTATATGTGATTAATCGGAAAAATTATCGATTATTTTTTGTCATTCCCGGTAGATTTACTTGGATTATAACCGTCACGCCAGAGTTAGGTGTTTTCTAATTAACTTCTACCGAGGTGTGACGTATTAGGGTCAAGTTACGCAAAATCATGATGCACGGTTTGAAGATAAAGGAATCTCCTTTCCGTCGACCACCGATCAAAGTAGGTATATATATATACCGGGATAATCTCTTGAAACTTGAAAATCAAACGCGCATGCGCGAGTTTTATCGGCTCCTCGTTGCAGGCTGGCCATCCCGAGTTTCAGCTGTCAAACTCTGTTTCTGGCGGCGATGTAGTTGATACGAATTTTCGAGGTTAGGATCTCAAATAATCGAGGCAGCGACTCGGAAGGGTTTGGGAAGCATTTGTTGTTGGGTCGGAAAGTTGATGCTTCAAAGAACGGTCGGAATTTAACGCTTATGCTCTTTGAAAATTCAAACGTACACATTTTGCGTACGTTGGCTCGCCCGCATCGCAGACAAGAATATCGCTGCGGGGAAGATTTCGCCGACCAATGAGATTGAATTATTTGACGCATGCGCGGTTGATATTCAAGTTTCAAGAGATTCTCCCGGTATATAATTGCAGGAAATTCGACGTTTAAAGTTGGGATGATATAGCGTAAAGTCGAGTGTAAAGCTGTATTATACATGTACATATAAAATAGAGTTGAGGGTGTTTTATCATCTGCGACGTCGAATGATATTCCGATCGTTTTCCTTTTCTTTTTTTGCTCTCATTTTTTTTCCTGGATTTCTCTTTTTCACCCGCAGTCGACGTCACCTTCATCGTCGACATACTGATAAACTTTCGGACAACGTTCGTTAATAGGAACGACGAGGTTGTCTCGCACCCTGGCAAAATCGCCGTACACTACCTAAAGGGTTGGTTCATAATCGACCTGGTCGCCGCAATACCGTTCGACCTCCTATTCTTCGGCACAAATACGGACGAGGTACGATTCAAAGCAAAGATAATACATTTTATGAGTATAATTACAATTACGAAAATCCAATCGATATGTGTTACGAATTATATGAGAAACGGAAAGTACATGGACAAAACTTTGCAAAAAGAAAAAAACGAGGGAAAAAAAAAAACGATACCACGAATAATCAAGAATTTTTACGGGCGTACTCGACGCGTTTAACCCACAAATCATTTTTCCCTTTCGTTTGATGTTTTTTTTTTTCTAACTTTTTTTTACATATGTTTTTCAATCTTCTTCTTCTTCTTCTTCTTCTCCTTCTTGTTCTTCGGTATATCTCTTATCCCTCCCCATCGTGCGTTCCACGTCGGATGAAAACTCGCGTTTTTTTCTCTAACTCTACGTACCTTGTTGATGGACAAAATATACCTACTGCAACTTGCTGTGATGAAAAGTTGACGAGAATTTTTAGAATTTCATTTTTTTTTAAATCGTCGAATTTTTATCCGACGACGTTCCGTACGTACGCGTCGTTATATATTCGATGTTAGCCCCTAAGTTCGTTATACTACTTTTATATCATTATTCGAATTATCGTATTATCATTACTACTATTTTTTTTTTTTTTTTTTTTTACTATTAATTTTTTGGAGTATCTTTTTTCCATTACATTTTGTTACTGTCACATAAACGAGACGTTAAGTCGGAAATTATGTCTATTATAGATGTATTTACCAGAATTGGCGCTTAGTTGTTGTTTTTTTTTCTTTCCTTTCGTTTATATTCTCATATTCGTTATTATATCTTATAATCAATCTCCTTGTTCGTATTCTTCTTCTTGTTCTTCTCCTTCTTGGTCTTCGTCTAGTTCTTAGATCAACGGATCCAATGAGAAAAGTCAATACTAAATAAATTGCTGGACGAGTATAGAATATTATATACTGTCTATAAACAAATATATATATATACATATATTATATATGCATGTATATATAAGTGAGGGAATAATTTCTTTCTTTCTTTTCTTTCGTTAGCCTTTATTCTTCATTGTGTTTAACAAAAACCCTCTTCGCTAGTTTCATCATCGACAGCAGGGTGTTATTTTTTTAATTTTCTTCAAATTTTTCTTTCATTCAAATACATGAATGCCGCAGTTCAGATTCAACTATGCAAAATTCTCCGTCATTGAACAATTGTTTCAAAAAACAATTCCAATTACTTTCATATCCTCGATTCTCTCTGCTCCAAAATTGTGTTCATATTTTATCTGATTTATGTTTCCCGTGATAGATTATTGCTATTATTTATTAATTGTCATTGTTATTATTGTTGCTGTTATATTGTTGTTATTGTTATTATTATTACTAATATTGTCGTACCTATACATAAATACTGCAATATATAATAATAGTTGTTTGCTGAAGCGATGAAAGAGAAAAAAAGATAGCAAAAAAAAAAAAAAAAATTGTCAAATAGAATAGAATGAAATTAAATGAAACTGCAGAATTCGGAGGAAGGAAAAAAGAAATTTTACAATAACGCCGCGAGAAAAAGAGAGAAAGGAAAAGAAATTTTGTACTTCACTATACATGTATGTATAAAACATTATATAATATGATATCAATTCAACTTTAGTCATGTCGCAGTAAAATCCTAGAACTTTACAAATTTTTATACTTTGTCAAATGAAATTCATTCGTTTATTCATATTATGCTATTATTTCATTCGTATACGTCATTCTATTTTAATTTTTCTCATTTGCTCTCCATCTTTCTCTCTTTCTCTCTTTCGTTCAAAATAATATCATAATATATCAACGACTTCATCTCTCCTTCGAATACATACAACGGCGATGACGAACAAATTCAACAATCGGTGAAATTTATACCGATATGTTTTTATTTTTGTCGAAAAAGAACAATTCCGCTCATCAAGAATTGGCTATATAATAACAAACAATTTCGTTGTTTATTTTTTTTTTCCTCCTTTCTCGCAATTCATTCGAAATTTGCAGAACGTATGTATAAAAGATATACTGTACGAACAACAGTCACGCTTTTTTCTGCCTTCAAATAACGTTGCCAAAATACCGTGTCAACGTATATCAAATATACAAAAAAAAAAAAAAAAAGAGAAAGGAGAAACAAATCCGCGAGCGCAGAAAAAGAAGGAGAAGTGAATGAAAGAGAGAATGAGAAAAAGATACGAACAAGAAACCGAAGCAAATCGATGATGAAAATTTGATAACCCGAACAAACGAGACGGAAAAACGAAAAAAAGAAACCGAAATTACCTACCGAATATATGAAATAAAATTGAATAATTGCAAAGAAACAAAAGTATTGAATAAAGAAAAACAAAAAAAAAAAAAAAAAATGTAATTACAAATTTAACAAAAGTGAAAACAAAAAGTGACGAAAATTTAACATTAGTGGTTTTCCGTAGCTCGGCTTGGACAAGGATGAGGTTAGTCAGCAGAAATCACAACGCAGATTCCAAGACAATGTTTAGCGAACAACTTTTTCCTATTCTATATATTATATATATATATATATATATATATATATATACATGTATATACACACACACAAACACACGTATTATGTATATATATGTATGTATGATGCATATACGTACACGTATATACATGCACATAACGGTGCATTTACGCATGTGTGTGTACACAGGTTCATATTACATATATGTATGTAGATGTGTGTGTGTGTTTGCATATATATATATATACATATGTATTTGCTTACATATCAATATACTATTTTGCACAGTTTTTTGACAAAAGGCAATTTTTATCAATCACACACACTCACACAAATACACTGTACACCCACGTTTTATTATATTCTATCATCGAATTCTATGTTATCACTGTTATTATATATATATTATACATATATGTCATATATATATTACATATATATATATGTATATGTATGTCTGTATATAGACATGTACCCGTTCACGTACTTCAAACATATACATACTCGACATGCTCGAACAGATGTATGAAGTTGTAATTTTTCTCTTACAATCAGTCCTTTTTTGTTTTTTTTTTTGAATATTTTTCATCACCATCGTTATATTGGATTATAGACACATAGTATACATGATATACATCGTTTCGTTTATTCCTATATGTTATATTGTTGTTGTTATTACCATCGTCATTATTATTGTTATTATTGCCGTTTTCTCCTCCTTATAATTTCGCCTGTTATAAACTTCTTTTAAGAATTCTAACGAGGACGCGCTTTACGGGGGGGCAGGTATGTCTCACTCGGCTGCGAATTACCAACGTCAAAGACCGAGGGGTTCAAACGTAGGTATTGACAATATATGTACATACCTATAACTTTACCTAAAACACGCTACATTACACAACGATATACAAATTATTAATAAATATATTTATATATATATATATATATATATATATATATATATATACGTACCCTACATATACATATTGTATACACATGCAATACATACGCAAAAACGTATCTATTATTACATGCATATCAGGATCAAACTGCCAATTCGTTCTCTTTTATCCTGCGCGATGAAGTGAAAGCTGAACTTTTCTTTACTCGATTTTCTCAATCACGTATTTGCTAAATTATTTGCATGACCAAGCGATTAAAAACTGCATTATGTACAGTTATATTTCTGTATTTCTGTAACACAAGCGACGGATTGGATTGGATCTTCAGTGAAAACGCTATTTCATTTTTGTTTTGTTCTAGTCGATCAATTTTTGTTATATCGCTAAATTTTGAAATGATACAAAAAGAACCAACCACATGAAATTGGTATTTCATACACGTATAGATATATACACTGGCATGTACAGAGTGATTATCTAACGGCCCAATGATACGTCGTCTGTTACAATTTAACGCGCATGCGCTAGAATCCGAGAGCAATTGTTCGCCAGGGCGACCGACCGTCGTGAACCTAACCTTAAAAACTTTGACACTTCTCGCTGGCAGTTGCGCTCAACACCGACTGCTGTCGAAATTTTTCACGTTTCATACACACCGGCGACTTGTCATTTGAATTTATGACGCTCGGTCGCCCTGAGAAACAAATGCTCTCCAATTTTAACGCATGCGCATTACATTGTAGCAGACGACGTACCGTTCGACGGTTAGACAATCACTCTGTATATAGATAAATAGAATAGATTGTTTTGGTTTTTCGTTTTCTTTTTTCGTGGTGTGTTTGTATTTTCTTTTCCATTACTATCATTTACTTCGAGATCAAATGCAAAATCAAACGAAATTAAGATTGACCAGAGCGAGAACAAACTTGACGGAAATTTTTTTTTTTTCTTTCCTTTTTGCCCTCTCCTTCATTTTCTATTATTAACGACATATTACAATTACAAAACATATTACAATTATTAACCTAATTTATTATTATTATTATTATTATTATTATTATCGCGTGTGTGGTGGCGATCTACAGCATGGTTTGTGTATGATTCCGGTGTTGACAATTCATACAACAGTTGAGATGATATTTCATTTAAAATAATTGCACAACAGAACGCCTTGTTTCAATACAAAAAATGCGCAAATTCATTTTCACGTATAATTGTATACTCAGCACCCGACAATAATACCTGTAAGATATGACAAATAATCCGTCGTTTACGAGCGACATACCTGCCCTTATTTAAATACGCAATTTTCGCACAATATGAAAATGAAAAAATTTTAAACAATCATTTAAAGATGTTACTTTGTTTTCCGATTCAAGTCTCGTGATCGTATGATCACTTGATGAATTGATTGTCCTTCAATTAATCGATTCTACTACTAAAAATTGTGCATATTCATATGCTGAATATAATGTAAAGGAATTGTGAAAACAAGTCAAAATATTCATTATTGTCGATAATCAAACGAATTTATTTATCGTTTTCGATTCCTCCAGGGAATTTTTATTTTTTTTTTTCTCACATTTTTATGAGGCGTTGAAAAATTAAGGGAAAGAATTATTTTGCACGTTATGACGAGTAGAATCTTAAAAGAAGTTCGACGATGTTGCGTACGAATTGGCCATAGTGAGGAAAAAAAAAAAAAAAAACAAACAAGTAATTAAGTAAATTGTAATTATCGATTGCGTCTTTGTTACGCGGATATATGTGTGTTTTATTTTCGTCCAAGACTTTTAACGACGACAATGAAATTTTCCAAAGTTATTCCAAAATCTGCATACTCTTACACGTCATCCACAAACACGTACACTTACACAACAAAAAGAGAACAGAAAAACGTACGAACAAACAAACAAACGCACATTATACGAAGACCGAAAAAGAGGAGGGCAAACATGACATTAGATCTGTATAAATAACATACGTACAAACTTCACACGAATACCCTGATATGTACAATAAAAACACAAGTCCGGAAAGAGTACAGCGCGAGGTTCAAATTGTACGTAAGCTTTTTAAATTTTTCTAAATTTTTCTTTCAACATTAATAATAAATATTAATCAATTCGATCGGTTTTTTTATCACCGATATCTTATAATTATTTTTTCAACATTTTTTTAAATTTTATTTTCTTTTATTTTCTTCTCGTTCTCTAGCGATTTCTTTGCATTCATGTAACATCTAACGATAATAACAATAACAACAACAACAACAACAACAACAACAACAACAATAATAATAATAATAATAATAACAACAACAACAACAATAATAGCAACCAGTTTTTTTTTTTTTTGTTTTTAAACATATGATATGCATCACTTTTCTGAACACCTAATTGCGTAAAATCCTTGTCTTCATATATATACATATATATATGGCAATATGGTACATTCTCACTCTTATTTTTTAATATTCACATTATTTTGTTCTTATTATTATCACATTCTATAATTCTTGCTCCATTGTTACTATTACTATTATCACTATTATTAGTATTATTATCATTATTATTATCATTATTCCCATTATTATTGTTATTGTTATTATTATTATTATTATTATTACTGTTATCGTTGTCGTTGTATCGTATACGCTTACGTTGCAAGCTTCGTATGCAATTGCGCGTGTGTGCGTGTGTGTGCGCGTGTGTGTTTAAATTTAATTTTCATTTTATATCCACTGATTTATTTCAAATACATTTTGTTTCTTAAATTCGTACAATCTCTCCAATTGCCGCTTTTTATTTCTCTGCAGGCGCACGCGTGCGCGTGCGTTTGCGCGTGTGTATGCGCGTGCGTGTGTTTTTTCGCACAAACGCGATCGCTTTGCCGTGCAACATTCACTACGCATAAATTGTATAATTTTTGAGCTTACCTACATATCGCTTATACATAATACATATACATGTATATACAATAATAATAATCAATTATTATTGTTATTATTATTGTTGATATTATTATTATTTAACCCTGTATTATACTTTTTACCTTTGCCTATAATAAATTGCGATCGGTTATTTACTTCTTTTATTTCATTCTTACGAATCTGTTTTTTTTTTCAATTCAATAATTATTTTCTCGTCACGCAGATGATCCAGTACATCTATATACGTATAATGCTGACACAATTTTAATATTAAATTTTGTAACTTGCTACTGGGTTAATTTGTAATTTCTTTTCAATCGATTTTCTTTTATTATTCGTATTGAGTTTGAATTTATTTTATACGCCCTAACAAAAATCTCGAGGCTCGAGTGATTTGTGATTACAATAAATTTCGATTCTTCGTATTCTTCTTAATATCCTTATTGATACATTTGTTTATTTTTGTTTATCTAGCTTTGTGTTATTTGCTTCTCCTTTTCAATTCTTTTTTTATATATTTGGTAATGCCACGATAAAAAAATATGCAATGCATGCTTGTAATTCGTTGTATATACCTATACATAATGTAGTAGGTACAATATATGTACAGTATGTATATATCATATAGATATACGTATATTCATTCACCATACCATTGATTGGTCATTCATTCATTCGTTCATTCATTCGTAATTTCATTTTCGCTTAGACAATGTAGACAATCATTCATCTGATTGAGAAAAAATCACCGATGAAAAGAAAAAAACCTGTATCGCACATTTGTATATCCTGCATCGTCATTTATAATTCATCGAGTTCCCGCACATATATTTCTATACCTTCATTACCGAATCCCAGAAAAAAAAATATGTACCTGCAATCAATTCAGCAACGTGAATCGCGCGCGATGTACAACGTGTTTCAATCTCGTAATCGTTTGACTTCGATTTGGTGAAAAGAACAATTTCTTCCTTCACATTACCCTCATTCTTCATTTATTCTAACAATCGCGAACGCGGTGCGAATTTTCGCGTTATTTTGCAAGCACGTCTCTCGTCAACTTTCGGATTCGCTCGATTTTTCATCATCTTCACTTACGATGCATCGAAGAAGACGGTGTCAATAACGAGAAACGGAAATGAATTGAACGGTCCTAAATTGTTTCCAAATGGAGGATAAGAAAAAAAAAAAAAAACGGTCTTCATTGTCGTTGTTTCAACACGTGATACATTCAATCGATCCCACGAGGTCTCAAAGAAAACATTAACGCCGTTATTCATTATGTACGTAAAATAGATCCCGGGAATCGAGATTTAAAAAGTGCGTCAAAATAGAAATGAAATGTGAGACTAGGTCGATCGGATAAACAAATCAATCGATATAGAGAAAATATCAAAAATAAATGGAGCAATGAAAAAAAGCATTACCAAAAACAGGAAAACTTACCATTTTATTGCAGACGACTACTCTGATTGGTTTGTTAAAAGCTGCCAGATTGCTACGATTAGTAAGGGTGGCAAGGAAGATCGATCGTTACAGCGAATACGGCGCTGCGGTGCTTCTTCTCCTAATGGCATCGTTCGCTCTCATTGCTCACTGGCTTGCCTGCATCTGGTAAGAGAGAAGGAGAAATTGTTTCCCGTTATTCGTTGATTCGTATGTTTTGTTCTTGTTGCGAATAAGCTTGTTGAAAGAAGAGAGACGCGGAAAGAAATGTCCTCGAGGCTGTTGATTGGGCGAAAATCGGGTGGGGGTACCAATGTGGAAAGAGATCGAAAAATCGAAGAACCAGAATATCGAATATTTAGAGAAGGAGAAACTTGATTCATAGATCTTCAAAATGTCAAAGGTCAAAGTATGGGGCAGTAGAAGAATAGAAAGGTCACAACGTAAAATGCCAAACTCTCGAATCGTCAGAATTCCTCTCGATAGTATAAAATCGTATTCGGAATCTCGATTTTGCCGTTCTGTGTTTCGACCTGTCAATATTTTCAACTTTCTATACTTGGACTTCGCACGTTTTTAAATTTTACGAATAAGATTTTCGCGTCTATGAGTATTCGACATTCTGGTCCTTCTGTCAATCGGCGATTCCAGTTTTTTTTTTTACCTCTACCCCAAAAATCGTTTCTTCTGAAATTAATATCGTTGTATAACAAGATGGTCGTACTCTGAGTATTGCGCAAATTATTATATCCTTAAGAGGATGCTACAGTCAGTCTTTACCGACCGAGTGAAATATGATTTATTTTCACTGTTACTTACGCTTACGCGTCACTAACGCAAAAAAGTTACAGACAGCGCTATTCTACATGCGATGCCGAACAAAATCGTCGAAAAACTTGATTGTTTCATGTTAGGATAACCCCAGGAAATACTTTGTTCTGTACTGTATTCCTAAAATAAGTGGTAATTGAATTACAGAAATACATTTCCTGGTGTCGTTGTCGCGTGAAGCCAAACTTTCTTCAGATATTCATATTCGGCATTGTGTGTAGAATGGCGCTGTCAGTGGCTTATTTCCGTTGGCAATGCGTGTATAAGCATAGGTAATAGTCAAAATAAGTGACATTTTACTGGTCCCGTAAAGACTGGTTATTGCATCCTTTTGAGGTACGGGAACCTCACCGAAGATATAAAAATAAAAAACACTATTCTTGGCCAACCAACCCATAATCTTGTGTGAACGAATGTACAAAAAAAATAAAACAGGGCTTGTTTACGATATTTTTAGATCGAATCCGTTTTCAGGTATGCTATCGGAAACGCGGAGAGGTCATCGCTTAAGAGTAAAGTTGGCTGGCTCGACATACTGGCGAATGACACCCACCAATTTTATCACCTAAACGACACCGGCGGTCCGAGTATAAAGGTAAATATTGGAGTACGACAGTAAATATCGTGAGCTTGACGCTGAACTGTTATAATTTTTTTTTTATTTTTACAGAGCCGATACGTGACAGCTTTGTACTTCACGTTCAGCAGCTTGACTTCGGTCGGTTTTGGAAACGTTGCGCCGAATACTGACGCCGAAAAAATATTCACCATAATCGTAATGCTGATAGGATGTGAGTTGGACTTTCAGGATTCTGCATATCTGCAGCGATCAATAAGCATTTACATAACAAGTTTACACACACAGTTTTAAAATGAGGGTGCGGCGCGAGATGGAATTTTAGGGGAAAAAACGAGTAAAAGGAAACAAATTAGAAGTCATAAATCATCCCGCAGCCTCGCCTTCGACCCTGTAACGTTATGTAAATTATACATGTATATACTTTCTTAGACAGTAATGCGGACTGAAGTAAGGAAGGAACAACTTATAACTATAATACGATCTTGACATAGATTATCTCTTTGGAACCCGAAGAAATTCAGTGTTACCAAAAAATGTGAACCTAAAGTGTCCCCAAAACCCAGAATCGATTCACGTTATCGATGCCGTATCGATCGTTTTCACCAGTATGTTTCTACTTGTTTCGATCAACATCCTCGAATTTCAGCTCTGATGTACGCGAGTATATTCGGAAACGTGTCGGCGATTATTCAGAGGCTGTACAGCGGGACTGCTAGGTACCACACCCAGATGCTAAGGGTGAGAGAGTTCATAAAGTTTCACCAGATACCCAACCCCCTTCGGCAAAGGCTCGAGGAGTACTTCCAGCATGCCTGGACCTACACGAACGGCATCGACATGAACAGCGTGTTGAAGGGATTCCCCGAGTGTCTGCAGGCCGATATTTGCCTTCATCTGAACAGGAACCTGCTCAGCAATTGCACGGCATTCGAGGGAGCGAGTCAAGGCTGCCTCAGGTGAGTTTAATTTTTGACAAGCAAAACTCGGGGTTTGAATAGAAAATCGTGCATTTTGTTCGCGTCAGTCATGGCATGTACACGGATGGAAGGATGTCTCTACTGTGCGATAGAAATGATTATGAGCAAATACGTATCACAAAAGTTAAGACGTACTACCATCGATTTTGAGAGAAAGTTTTACAACGAGAACGTTAAAATTCATTAAACTCCTGGTGTTTTTGATACGATTCTGATGCAACTTTCCCATTTGATTCGTCATACAGATCCATTGCTGGATGCTTTTGCGGTGGATGGTTCTTTTCTCTTGTTTCAACTATTGACTTTTAGCGCACAACACAAGTGGAGACTGTCTTGTCACCGCAACAAAATGTTGATAAATTTCGCAGAGCGTTGTCCCTGAAGTTCAAAACCACGCACGCGCCTCCGGGAGACACGCTTGTTCACCGAGGAGACGTGCTCACCTCGCTCTACTTCATATCGCGCGGTAGCATCGAGATACTGAAGGACGACATAGTCATGGCGATCCTCGGCAAGGACGACATATTCGGCGAGAATCCATGCATTTATCCAACCGTCGGAAAATCATCCTGCAACGTACGCGCCCTGACCTACTGCGACCTCCACAAGATACACCGAGACGATCTGCTCGATGTCCTGGCGCTCTATCCGGAGTTCGCCAACCACTTCAGCACCAACCTTGAAATCACGTTCAACATGCGTGACGTGAGTATTGTTTTCTGATCGTAAACTGATTGTGAGAGAGTCGGACTCTCGCGATAACTGATAATGGTGTCTACCAAACTGTGATATTCAAATCCCCTCGAAAGTTGCAGGATTAGGTTAGACACTTTTCCGGGTGTATTAGAGACTCCTTTATTCATTGACGGACTGGACAGTTGCGGTCTCCGATCACGTTCCAATTAACTCTGGTGTTAATGTTGTTTGACGTATTTAGAGTTAACGTACCGTGTTTTATCGTTTTTTCATCCTATTACTGAGACATTTCAATCCGATAGATATGTAACAGTAAATCAGGTCCAGTGAAACTTTGCAAACCTTTGTTCTACAACATCCCTCTTTCAACACATTAATTAATTTAATTAATTCAAAAACTTGGTCAATAATTGATTTCAAAGTTCCCTATCAGAGATCGAGGTTTACCAGATTTTTCCATACAATAGACACTCGAGTCCGATTTATATATAACCTGCCTAATAAGACGCGTGTACAAACAGGAGGAACAAGCTGGCGTGGATCCAATGTCGGCTCGATTTCCGGTCAGCACGCCAACCGACGTGGACGTCGACGCGAGGCGATTCGCCTTCCGGCCTCCGAGGTACCGTCGAGGTCCAGGAGGAGGTGGAGGAGCGCCACCGGGATCACACCTGGTCCCCACTGGGCGACAGGACTCGCTGCAGGACGACCAGGAAGAATAGTAAGTAAAAGATGTGGTGGCGAAAAAGTGATTCAAAGGATGATGACATGTTCGACAATTTTTTATTGCAACAGTGACAGAGGCAGCGGTCACGGAATCCTCGAGTTCAGCACCGACAAAGCCGGCCAAGACGTGACGCCTCTGAACCTCGAATTCGACGAGCCGAAGCAGCGGAGTTCTACCTTGAATTCGATAACCGGTCAGTACAGCTACTTATAATCGCCTTATCACGTCGGTATTCGTATTGTACCTTCTTGAAAGTCCACTCATGATGCATTTTACATCATAAATCGTTAGTGTTGCATACTTTGCTTTCGTGTCTATTGTACATTATGTGCTTATACGTAGAACGCCTTTGTCCATTTCACGGTTTTGGTTCTCGTTTCATCCTCACTCCCCGTTTCGTTTGGTTCGACACGAATGAATGGTCTTTGCACGATGCTATAAACACCAGCTACACTGCGATCCTGATGATCAATGTCAGCCCGATTAAACGCACCCTGCCGCCGCCGATGCTTGATCTCGGTAACTCTCGGGACTGTGAATAATGATGCGAATGTCGATCTGTCAGAGAAGGATTATAAGTGAATCCATGTACCGTCTGTCACCCGCTTCTTCCCTCCCAAAGTTCTTGTTAGACTCGCCTGATTATGGCCTCCGAAAAGATTTCGCTGCACGCATGACGCAAATTCACGGTATGATAACCAAAAGGTACGTATTACGATGCAACAGCACTGCTGCACTGTTAAATGATACGAAACTTACACACGCACAAAAATCATCGTCTGCATTGTCGTCATGATAAAGATGTGAAAAGATATAATGTTACACCACTCTCTTAATGTCTTGGAGTGAGAGGATTCACTCAAGTGGTGTGAAAAATCACTAAGCGAGAGTGAAAACTGCGCAACTCCGAGTCCAAACGAGTGAATATTCATTCCAATCGAGTAATATTCACAGTGATTTTATTATCCGTAAGCGTTTGGCGTGGAAATTTCACTCTTAATACGAGAACTACCAGACCAGGTAAAATGACTGGTTTTACAATTTCATTTTAAAATTCCTACTCCGTGTTACATTTTTTTCCTCGCAATGATGTAATGACTTTTAGAACGATAACTAAATGAATCATATAATGAATTTTTTGTTTTACTGAATTAGACTGGTTTTACTATTTCATTTTAATGTCCCTACTTCATGTTATTTTACCTCGGTAGTTTTAGTCTTAAAGAGTCAATGCTCATTGCACCATGCGAGTTGTGTTGTTTCAACTCCACGGAAATTCAGAGAGCAGACAAGAGCGATCGATTTCACACATCTTTTAACGAATTGTATACACTTCCTTCCCAAGCGCTTTGAATACTGAATGACTTGAGTTTCGGTTTTATCATCTCCCGGTTTGTTAACACCTTGTAACCTGGTTGTTCAGGCATGCTAACCCATCTCAAGCGCAGCATACCGGACCTTCGCCAGCACAAGATACACCTCCAGCCACTGACGAGCCACGACTACCTCGCGAAGCAAGGTACGTCCATGCATTGATATACGACCGTCGCTAACGGACGGCCATTATCACCTCGTCACCGCCAGTGCATCGTCAAATATATCCAATCACTCGCATCCTCATTTCCATACGTTGATCATCGACGTACGAAGAAGGGAGAAAAGCACCCGACGGTGATGAAGACCCCTCATTCCGGGTCCTATACAGATCCTTCCTGACCTTCTTGTCTCGTTAAGAAGAGGGTACAGCTTGAACGGTCTGAAATCATACCTATTTGTAGGAGTTTTTTTTTTTTTTTTTTTTTTTCTCAAAGAAAATATAAACAGAGCAATTTCAAATCGAAGGCTTCATTATTTATAGTTTGAAGAATATTTTTCCATTTTTTCATTGAAATTTCATTGAATACAAGTACCGAACGACCACGTTTTCAATCCGGTGGCGGATTGACTTTTTTATCGATTCGTGCTGCATAGCTATATTTTTGAATTTCGATTCCAACATTTTTCTAACAAATTTTTGGTTTCTTCTTTAAAAAAAAACTTCAAAAAGTAGGTATGATTTTAGACCGTCCAAGCTGTATCGCCCCCCTTAAGCTCAGCCAACGGTAGTCACTCGCCAAGCAGCTTGCAGCTACTCATTATTCGCTCTGTTCCGCAGTTACTACACCCCTGACTAGACCCGCGAGGCGGAGCTCGGCTGCCGGCGAAAGCTGCCTCAGTCACACTGCCGCCCATCCAGCATCAACCACTTCTAGTCACTACACGACCCCATCACCGCCCCAGCATCCACACTCGCACGGTACGGTTCTGCTGCTACTGTACTAGAATTATTTCAATTAATTTACTACGCGATTTCGCGGGTTTCGCTGGTTCGCTGCATACCTTGCTTCGAGGTTCACGGTATTAGAGAAGATTTGAAGGGGGTTGTTTGAAGGGAGTTTCCCTGATATCATATCTGATGAGAAAAGCATCAAAGATCTCAGAAACTCGCGTTTCAAACAATTTCGCACAAGCTGTCGTGACGTTTCGTATGAATTTACGGAATGTTGACAGGTTTCACGAGATTTCAAACGATTTCATCCAATGAGATTGGCAAGTAATAGACACTATATCAAAAGGGTACAAGTGAACCACTCGCGAAATCTCCGCCGTGTTCTGTTCAAGCAAGTAAACAAGTTTTCAGAATATTTCCATGGTACATTAAAACCACCTCACAGTGCAACATTGCAATACCTATAACTAACACACCTCATCAAGAGAGTATCACTCAAACAGTTCTCACGATCAAGTCCTTTGCACGCAATGACATCAAACCAGACTGCGCAATTGACAGAATATCATGTAACCTGTAGAAGTATAGACAAACTACGGAGGATTGAGGCAAGGAACATTATATCTCCGTGTGCCAGAAAGTGTCCGTAAAGTCCGCAAATTGAGATGGCCTTGCTGCAGCAAAAGTTCCACAAAGTACCAATCAGGTTCAACCCGATTGAAACCTGATTGCTAAGCACCAATCAGATCGTTACCTTTATTGCTTATGAGCGCCATTCTGGTGACTTGTTTAACCACTGTTTGTCGCTTTTTGGCGGAGAGTTTTTCAGTCGAAAGCCCGTATGAGATACTTCTCCTTACCTCTACCCTTCATAATACGAACTAACACCGGACTGAAAAAAGCCGACCGCATAAATGACACTCTGGTTCGCAGGTGAATTCCAAAGTGGTCCAGGCCGGCCACTGGACGAAATAAACGCCAGGATAGACCAACTCACCCGGCAAGTCACGTCCCTGGAGCACTCGATGGCCGGGGACGTGAGGCTGATCCTGGCCCTCCTCCAGCAGACTCTGAACTCCTCGCGGGAGAGTTCGAGCATCGAAATGATACCCGGTACCGCGCCTGCGATGACGATAAAATCAACCGGAAGAGCACCGGCTCTCGTTCAGAGATCGGCGAGCGAACCGCAACCTCCGAGCATTCCTACTTCAACCAGCTACGGCAATGGACATGGGAAAATCCAGCCGAGTACCTCGCACAGTTTGTTCAGGTACGAGAAAATAACGTCTCTTTCGAATTCATTGATCAGGGATACGTTTTTCTGCAATGGGAAAATGGGGACGGTAGCGAATCTAACCAAAATTGGTACGTTCGGACTACTACGGGAGTGGGGGTCAAACTTTGGAAGGATCAATATTTGGAACGATCGATATATCGAAACTTCAAAGGTGCGAACGTAAAATATCGAAAGATGAATTGTTAGAAATCTTGATTTTCGCATGTTTGACATTTCGATATATCGGCCATTCCAAATATTGATCCTTCTAAGGCTTGACCTCCACCCTACCGCGGGACAATTTTTGGATCAATTCAGAGGTTCGGTATCAGATAGTGTTACATTGACATCAAAATGCAAAGTATACACTGCATTTTTCTTACCGTGCCTTTTTGTCAGATTACAAAAATTGTGCAGAAGAGAATTTTTGCGCGAGGTTCAAGTTGGTAACGTTATACAGCATGTAAAGAATAACTATATATTCTGATTTAATTGACGAGCTTGCGATATCAGTGCGTTTAGATTTTTTTTAGGATACCGAATTTCGGAAATACCTCAAGTCGAAAATTTACGATTTTTCTTAAACTTGCATCGCTGCATCGACATTACGATCTTCAACCTCATATCGCACTTTATGATTTCACTATTCATTACGCGTTCTTTAATTAATCTTGATCCCGATATTTATCATCATCACTATCATCATCATCATCATCGTCATCATCGCATGTTTGATTCTACAATTTTTTTTCCTTCTTATCTCTGAATCGAAGAAGAAGAATAATAAGAAGAAAAAAAAGACCCACAGTTTTTCTTCTGTCCCGGATAAGCTTTCTTTCCAAATCCCTGGATCAGTTGCATTTGATATCGGCGTCTTTTGTTTTGGATAAATTGGACAAGTTGAAAAGGTGACGTTCAGTAGTAATATGCTTATAATTATAATGTTGCGCATACTTGGTAAAAATTTTCTCGTTGTCATTCCTACCCGTTACAACGCTCCGTCGTATGTGGAAAATAACCGTATATAGAGATGTATGTATATAATACATAATTTACACGATAAATACCATAATAATTATGTAATTACATCGAGTATACGAAGTACGGTAATTATATACACACGGAAATTTTTTTAAACAGTATAATTAAAATTGCAAATGATTCAACGATCCAACTGCACAATATCTCGATACCACGTATAATGCGTTACACTCTTAATTCTTCCCCGGCAGTGAATTGGCTGGTTTGATGTAGCGGGAAACGGCTCGTAAGAATTTCTCATGACGAAGCATATGCAGGGCCTTAAAAACGCGTTTCGGAACAGCCGGTAACGAAGCCTCGCCCGATTTGTAATGGGGGACAATGGCGCAGGATGATCTGGTGGTACGTCGCCTCGGAGTTCGATTCGCGATCGTCTTCGACGCTTCGGACATTCCCAGGATCTTTGGAAAAAGAATATTAGCTCCCTATTTTTCCATGTCGAAATTTGAAGAGATTCCACTGCAGTTCCCCAGAAGATGATGCCAAATTTTTCAAGACAAAAAAACATCTCGTTTATCAGTTTCAACGATGACGAGTTCAACGATGTTGAAATTAGTTTTATGAATTTTTTCGATAGTTCGTCTGCGAGTCAATACAATGAAAAAAATAAATTGAACCGTTTTCTACCAGTTCATTGCTTTTCAGTATCGTCTGTTACAGTTGAATCAATGTTCGCAACTAAAAGATGCGACTTCTTGGTTTGAGACATTTTATCAACCGTTATCACGAACCGCGTTTGAATTACATAAAATACAATATCCTCCAAACAATTACGGAGGGAAATTTTTTACCTCTTTCCCCTGCCGGTGTCGTCTTCGTCCGTTTTTCTTCGTCGACTTTCGGTTGACCCGACGACGCCGATTTTGGCTCGAAACCCGTTTCGAAGACCGATTCGCGCCGTCGAAATTTTTGCCAATCGAGTTTGATTCTATGCGCCGGCGCATCGTTCGCCGATCTTCGCGATTCGTTTCACCAACGCTGTTCTCGTCGTGCTTCCGTTTTTCGACCGACGAAGCCCGCGGATTATCAACCGCCTTTCGATCCTTGTTCTCTTGAGATCTGACTTGCATAATATTATTGAAGAAAAGAATCTGAGAAGATGTTATTGGTTCGTTCGGAACGTACACGTACCGTCAGGTGAAATCTTAAGATTAAGGTAAAAAGTTTGTGTAATTTGCCCGATTTCCATGAAAAAAATTATCTCGTCCAAAAATTAATTCCATAAATATTATCCGATTAGGCATATTTTCTACCTGACCGTACGTCTCGTTGACTTTCGATTTCGTTAATCACGCCAATTTTCACCTGCGTCTGTCACTGCGAGCAGAATTTGTGCCTTTCCTCGGTTCTCTGTTATCGTTAACTACGTCTTTCGTGTTACTTTCTCGTCTTTCCATGACACTGTTCAATTATCAATGTTTGGCTTTCAAACGGCGTTATTTAATTTTTACTTATCACACTCAAACCTTGAGTCCGAGATTACTTTATCGGGCGACAAATTTTATTTGCCAAGGTTAATTCATGCGTATGTAATATGTACAACACGTAAGAAATTGTGATTACTATTTTTAAATATACCAAACACCGGAGTGAATTTTCATTCCTTCGCTTATGATTTCTATCTTATTTTCATTATTTATATAAAGAAAAATGATGTATCAATGAACGCGTAATTTACATATCTCCACGGATTACGTTAGTCATGCAATCGTCGAGCCGAAAAATGACATCTCGCGTTGCTCCGCGAACAAATCCGCACACATCACGATTGTCATTTCACAATTACCCGCGATGCAAATATTTTTAAATTTATTAATTTATAAATTTTTCCTCCGCCTGCGTTTTTTTTTTCCGTTTCTATTTATACGTAGGTACGGTAGTATACTTTTGTGCTTATTATACACGTAACGTATTATTAATTAAATACCCCAAGCCTCACATATTCGTTGAAAAGAATAAATGCACATAATATTATACGTTTAAAACCTAATATTGCTTTTAGAATTTGATCGTTGAATAAATAGACAATCATCATAATAGAAGCTCCGCATCGTGTGCGTCTACAGTAATTAATATTTTGTACAATCTCACGATCGGAGAACAAATATTTACGTGATTCTTCGCTTCTGGAAAACAATTTGGTTTCATAGTAGCAACTCGTCACGGCTTCACCCACGAATATTTTCAAATGTTGTTACGGTAAAACTATCAAATATAACCATATGCTCTCGTGGACTTTTTTGTAAAGCTCGTCGAGACCTTGAAAACTCTTGAATATAACTTTCCTTTATCTGTAAGAGTTTAGACAGCGTTCGTATAAGTGTGTCATCACGTCCCGACTTGGCTTACAAATATCGTTGTATATTATTGCCGAAAATATTGCTCTGTAAAACCTAGCCAGATTGTTTAGCTATCCAGAGCAAAGAACATAATAAAAATCGGTTCGGTAGTCCTGAAGTTATTAGCTAACGTGCGGACAGACAGACAGCGAGACGTTGAGTTTTACGTATAATTAAAATGACACTGCAGGACCGGGTGCAGAATAAAAATAAACCACCCTCATTCGATTCAAAGTAAAAGCTCTTATCTCGTACTTTCTTGATAATTTTATCTCGAATAATTGAATAAAAAAAAAAAAATCAATAACACATGCTGCACAATGTTCTTGCGAAACAAATAATGGGATAAATATTTTCTCTCGCTAAATATCAACCAAACTATTTCAGAGAGTTGAAGAATCACGTTCAATGAACTTTTCACCTCAGTTCGCAGTGCAGTGTGACGATTTATTTTCTTGATGCACCTCGTAGGTATGCCTAATTATAGGCAATTCAGGGTACACACACACTTTGAGCAAAACTCTCGAACTGAATTGCCTATAATTAGGGATCGTTATCGGGTGCTTTACGGAAATAACCCGATGTAGTAAAGTGACAATAATTATTGTAAAGAGCTAGACTGCACCAAATGTAAACAGATCGTAGGTATAACAGCATCAAATTTATGAAATTTAAATATCACGGGTATTAGAAGAAAAAAAATAAATAAATAAGTACGTCGTTTCAATGATGGGCCCAATTTTCAGGCCGCCAACCCGAGAGCCGACCTTCGCGTCATCGGGGACGTCGCGCTTGACGGTAACGTCGGAAAGCTCGGCGTTGGCTTCGGCTCTACAGTCCGCCCTGAACGGCAGGCCAGGACCTACGAGGTCCCAAAGCCAACCCGTCGATCTGGCAGTTCCAGCCACCGTCCAACAGGCCCATCATCAGCCGTCAGCCTGGCACAGCCAGCCGGCAGCCTTTAGGAGAGGCGAGTTCAGGACCGGGTGAGTTTCGAATTAGTTTTACGAAGTTTAATCCGCGAAAAAATCGATAAGAAATCGGTTCAAGTCAAGTTTTAAAGTCGAAAAACAAAACTAACCTACCAAGATCGGTTGTCGATAAGTAGGGAAAAAATCTATCTGGATGGTTTAAACAGCGTGTCAACTAAAAAATTACCACGAAATTTGTCCAAGAATTTTGGAGATTATTAATTCGGGTTGTGCTAGAGTATGGTGACAACAAATTTACCCGATTTGGCGTAATATTTATTCAAACGATATCGGGTTTTCACTGAAGAAACCTGAATTAATGTTCCAATTACATCCCCCCTCTCCCATGTCTTGGTGACAAAATAGTATTTCGTTGAATGATAAGAAAAAAACATATATGCTGCCATAATTTCATCGGCATATATTTCAGAATCTCAGTAAATTCTGCATCTAGATAATCTATATATGTGTGAAGATTACTGAAGATACTCTGTTAAAGAGGTTGTTTGACCAAAAATCGATCATTTTCATTGATTTTATTACGAGACAGTCTTACATCGAGTTGTTATACATTTCTTATAATCTCTATAAAGCTACAATGATTTCTTTAAAAATACAAAAATAAAAAGTACTGAATTTATAAATATTAGCTTGGAAGTCGATACTTACTTCGGATCGGTCCAAAATTGCCGAAGATCTAACAGATCATATTTAGCCGATTTCACTCGGCGATGGTTCGGTTTATACCAAGGACTATATATTTTACAGATTCGCTTAAATGGTTATTCTTTTTTTCCAGTTGTCAATTTAATATTTCCATATTTGTGGACCATAATCATAATATCGATGCAATGTGGTGAAATAAAAGATTTGACAATGCCAATTCTTCCAGATTCTTAGCAATTTTGAAGCGATTCGAAACGAAGCATCGAGCTTTAAGCTTTCGTTTATAATTCCGGTACAAAAAATCTTCGTACGCTGACAAAAATTTCATTTTCTATACTTACTAGAAAAATTCAGTAAAACAGATATTGTTGCAAAAACTTGTTGAACACTGTTGCAATTTTGTACAGCGAAACGAGGTACAACAAGTTACAATTTTGTGCGTTTATAGATGTTATTAGTATACATTTTCCAGTAACTGTATGGCAAAATCAGATTGTTTGGTTTAAAGCACTTTTTTACTCAAATGATTATTATTGCGCCAAAATCAAATTTTCGCAACAATTATAAAAAAATGTTGCAGCATTGCCCATAATGAAAAAGAAAAGTCACAAATACTAGATTTTCTAGTTACAGCTAGGAAACCAATTTTCATGTCGTACCGACGAAACAATATTTTTCGATTATTCTTAGTATGAAACAAAAATTAAAATTGTCAAGTACAGTAAACCGCAACTAAAACTTTCTCTTGGTTTACTTTCAAATTGATAGATCTTCGGGAAACAATGATTCGATAAATATACCACAATGTTTGACAATCTCTTAATAAAATCGATCAAAATTGTAATTAGATATACAAGGCTGGTTTTGGATACAGATTCCTGTACTGACATTTTACCGAAACTTAGCTAAGACGCAAACCCTTTTCCAGAATGTTTGTGGATAGTCGATGCCCTCAAATTGTTGGCAAGGTAGAACAACGAAATTATCGGATGTTCGATAACGTCGGATAACTAAATGATCTGATGGTCGATAAGGTCGATTAGACTGGGGATATTCTCCACCCTCAAATGTTGTAGAAAAAGGTTCGTGTCTTGTCTAAATGTTGGTAAAATGTAATTGGTTGGTAAAACAGGAGTCTGTATCCAGAACCGGCCTTATATATCTACTATTACAGATCTTCGGCCGATCAATCTAAGCGTCGCAATCTTACCTCGCGTGTTTAACTCGCGGTAGTTACAGCTCGTTCAACAAACGGTCGGAAACTGATCTCGGGGCGGGATCCGAGGATCCATGGAGCTGCGGCGATCAGTCGAGAACAAATCAGCAGCAGCAAAGGCCGAGGAGCAGTGAGAGCCGGAAGGAGGTTTCAGGCGAGGCGGTTTCCGGTCAGAGATCCTCGGCGACGCCGGGTGTCGAGAGTCACGCTCTTATTCAGCGGCCGGAATCCTCGCGGCAAACCAGTGAGGACATGTCCTGGGAATTCGCGATAAACGAGGCGCCAATAGCGAGGCTCGAATCCCTCGACGAGTTGGACCAGGATCACGGAAGTTAAGACGTGATTAATTAATGAGTTACGAATTGCGAACATGCGGGGAAAAATAAGAAGAACGGAAAATTTTTGCCAACTAATCAATTGCTTGGTAAAAAATATTTTTAAAACGGCAAACGGTTCGTTTTAACTGAGGTGAATTTTTTTTTAACCATTGTTTTATATATCTATATAATCCAATTATTTTGAGAACGTCGCAAAATTCGCCATTCAGTGTAGAATTAATTATGATAACGATGACGATTATGATTATGATTATACGAACATCGTCCAGTGTACCTGATGATGATGACGAATAGTTGCAAGTCACGCGTCAACGATTAACCAACATATTTTAATGTGTAACGTAATCATGCTTTAAGAATTATCAAAATCGAGAAGAAAAACAGAAGTATATATGTATAAGAGAAAAGAAATTTTTTATCAGCGGAATTGATTACCATGAAAATATATTCATATATGTTACTTTAATTGGCAAATTTCATCCGATGTTGTTATACGAAAGTATGATCATTATTTTTGTTTTATTATCATTACTATTATTATTATTATCATAATCACTATTCGCGTTGATTCGCCTTGTTATCAAAGTATGAACTTTTATTATATAGATTAACTGTATAAATCATCTTGTTAAACATATATATTTGTACAGAATTATTGTATATTTGGTTGTCATGTATATCAATTATAATTACTATGTATACGCTGTCGCGTATCACATTATAACCAACCATCGTGAAAGATAAATTTTGAATTTTGAAATATTCGACATTGCCTCGATTTAGCTGCATATTGTAACACTTGACGCGAAATTTTCAAACCGAAATGAAAATTATATACAATACATATATTCCTATACGAAGTAAAAAGAAAATAAGAAAGAAAAGATAATAACAATGCATTATGAAATCACCTGCAGCCTATATATGTGTGTGTATAATATAAATGGCGAAGCGCGCGTATGAAAATCGTCCGTATAATATAATAATTAATTAACATCCAAATAATAATCTCTCTCTCTCTCTCTCTCTCTCTCTCTCTCTCTCTCTCTCTCTCTCCCTCTCTAACTATCTACCCTATATATATATATATATATATATATATATATATATATATATATACACGTGCAATCGAGCAAAAAAGAAAAGTATGGTAACGGACGCAGAAAAAAAAATATCAAAAATAAAAAAAACATTTATACTATATGCATTATATTATCACGAAATCGAAAGATTTGGTTTAAATACTTTTCGTTTATGCTTTTACCTGAATTATTGTGATTATTGTTATCATTATTATGATTATTCTGGATCGGAAAGTAGGTCAGATTGTCACGCGAGAAAAGGAACGAGAAGGAAAATCTATAAATTGAAAATTATACACAGCTACTAAAATGGAATCAAATAAGAATACATACGTAATATAATATAATATTAATTATATTAATTACATATAACGTTATGTAGGCATTGAAGTGGCACTTTTTTAGGAGTTATTTCATTTTCTAATTTTTTCACCATATTTGCACGTTAGATAAGAAATACGATATATAAATATAGAAATTTCATATATTATATTATAATACATAATAGGTAAATATATACATTAATTTATTCGTTTATCCGCTTCTGATTTTCTTCTTATTCGAAATTG
Organism: Neodiprion pinetum; assembly: GCF_021155775.2. Classification (NCBI taxonomy): domain Eukaryota; kingdom Metazoa; phylum Arthropoda; class Insecta; order Hymenoptera; family Diprionidae; genus Neodiprion; species Neodiprion pinetum. Next base: position 18,288,800 of record NC_060235.2, on the reverse strand, counting down.
AGAAAAAAAAAAAAAAAAAACTAACTTCAGCGAAAACGACGATGATATTTAAATAAAAAATAATACGAAAAACGAAAATAACTTATTCCTAAAACGGTGCCATGTACACATCACGTAAATTGTGCGTTTACGAATTTTACGAAATCACCCACGGGCAAAAATTCCGAAAATCACTGCTGATCAATCTCTTCGAATAAGACACGATTTGCCCTAGTATTAAAATTATAATATATCATATATGATAGTACGTACATAATATACATGATACAATACACCTATAGCTGCCGCATCGAAAAATTTATAACACTTAGACAAAAATAAACTACATTGCATACGATTCTTACAGCCCTTTAATTATAATTATTACCATCGTGTTGCAAAAAAAAAAGTATTTCCGGACTTAGAGAAATGGGATATTCTATCGGTCTGAATTGACGGTTAATCATCAAACATGTCGAATAAATGAGACGGCGCTCCTCGTATTTCCGTAAAATCAGAAATATCATACCTACTTTTGTATCACGATGTTCCTGATCGTTATTCAGAAACAAGGAAAAACCTTTACTTTAGCCATAAGTCTGGATATACACGAATTTTTCGAATTTTCGAAGACTTGAGGTTAATATTCAACATATCGCGTTGTATGCATTGTTTTTAATCATTTCTTCTTTTTCATTATGGAAAGACGTCGATATAGAACTGTTTAAGAAAAAAAAAAAAATAATAATAAATTCAAAAAAAAAAAAAAAAAATTACACCATTTCATTTTTAATATACGAAATTGCCTGCGCAGCTTTAGGCCTAGTACCTATACGCATATATGTATACAGCTATTATACATATTATATTTCGTATGTCACTGATATGCCATGATTACAATGCGAAATTACATACACGTGATAAAACTTCTAAGTAATAATAATACCATTTACGCGTTTGTGAGGTATTATTATCGTTATTATTATTATTGTTGTTGTTATTATTATTACGGAATCGCATTAAAACAGCAATATTCAATGTATATTTATATACATGCAAAATATCTAATTCTTTTCTTCGATGGCTTGCATGTATTTACATCTACAACACAGAGTCCGTTGAAACGATTATCAAGTTACATAACGATGATGGTGATGACGGTAACGATGATAATTATAATAACAGTAATAATAATAATAATAAGAGAACAACTAATGCAACAATAGTAATAATAACGGTAATGAACATATAATTAAAATATATGCAGTATGTAATTATACGTACATAATAATAATAAAAATAATAATAATATAATTACAAAGTATAGGAAAGTAACGGAATTCGATCATAATAATACATACAGGTATATATATATGTATGTATATTTTGACATAAACAATCGCGTATTAGCATAGAATGAAATTTGCTTTTGCAAGCTCGTAAACGTGAATAATAATTATCACAACAGCAACGATAACAAAAACAACAACAGTAAAAATAACAATCGTAATAACAACGGTACGAAATTTTTGCGCGCTGCATCGCAACTGTTGTACACGATATTATTTTTTCATCTCTCAACTCGCTAAAATTATAAACAACATGTATAGGTACGAAAACCGGAAGTAACAGAAAAAAAAAAAAAATGAATAAAGATTATATAAATATATTGAAACGGGAATAAAATCAATCAAGCTTGCAGAGAAAACGTAATATGAAATACGATGAGATGAATAATCGACGTGGTATTATATTGTACCAGGTGTACAAGGTGAATTTCTAATGACTGAATCGTCTGTCGTTTGATGAAATTTAATGCGCATGCGCTACAACCCTGGAGCAGTTGTTTCCCAGGGTGACCAACGGCCATAAATTTAGACGACAGTTCGCCACGACGACGCATGTAACCTGAAAAATTTTGACAGCTGTCGGTGTTGAGCCCACCTGCCAAGCGACAACGGTCAAGATTTTTGCAATTTCATCCGCGACGATTGGTCACCCTGGCAAACAACTGCTCTCGGATTGTAGCCCATGCGCATTAAATTGCAGCAGACGACGGAACACACTCAGTCGTTAGCAATTCACTGTGTATACATATGCTGTACGGGACATGTAACAAAACACGAAAGTTGAGTGATCACGCGAAACGAATGGATAAATAAATATAATTAGAACAACATATAACAACAACAAAAACACAAATCTGTGCAATAATTATTATTGAAACGTAATATTCAATTTTTTTTCAATATCCTTTCTCACTAATTTTTTATCAGAACGCGTTCACGTCGTCTTTGTAATTTATTTTCTTTTCCTTCTTTCCTCCATATCATCAGATATAACGAACAGTATAAAACTATAAGCTATAATCCTAGTAGCTGATCTTGTACTTGTATAATATAATGACAATAGATATTGTTGTTAGTATTTTTATTGCTATCAATATTATTGATGTTATTATCATTATTATCAGACAAGTATCACACATATGTTTGCGCACGCTGTTCATTTCTTGCTCAGTCCTAGGGTACATGTGTATATAAATTGATATGTATGTACATGCATACGCATAGATACATATTTTAGAGTATTTATACCCACGATAAGTACGTTGTTATTATTATTATTATTGTTATTATTATCAATGTAATTCAAACAAAATATCATACATAAATAGGATAGTATCGTTGTCACGTGTTATGATAGATAATTTTGCCTATTTATATTAAACAGGATAATTCTCTGCATAGTTTCTCACTTTACGAAGAAAATTTTAGAAAATGGAATTAAAAAAATTTAAAAACATTCTAATGAACGGTAAAAATAGCGAAGGGAACGATTGAAAGTGAAAATTAAGAGAAAAGATTATGGCAAAGAATTGAGCTTCGCTTTAACCGGGCTCGTGAAAAAAAAAATGAAAAAAAATAGCAACAAACATTATAACAATTACGTACAATTGCTGTACGTCATATAATATATAATATAGGTGGTAGATTCACAAGCTGTGGTACAATATATGTAATATTGGTATGTATAATACCAATTAATTAATAATCATACATTTCATGAGAAAAAGACGCACACTGCACGTACATACGAGTATATGGAGCATTCCACGTCAAATCGACCTGACCAAAATCATGACCCTCGCAGATTTAGTTTATACTTTGTGAAAACTTTCTGTTAGTTGTCGAAAGTAATTGTGATTTTTTTCTACATTTTCATTCGACAACACTTAGGGGTTAGCATACGATATAATATATGCGGAAATCGAGAATATCCGAAGTTCGATTAAGTGTAACTCGAAAACTGTTTATTAATTTTTGAAAAACTTTTAATAAAAAATCTTCAGTTTCGACTGAACTTTAATGCCAAAATATGCAACAATTTATCTAGGTCTCTGACAGTACTTAAAAACCCAAATATATTAGTTTTTCGAAATTTTTCAAAAACAGTTCAATTTTTTTCGCTGAAAATTTCAGAGAATACTCCTCTCTTACAATTAGTGTTGAAAAACTTGTGTAAATTTCATCGTGGGCCGAGACTTGGTTTCGAAGTTGCAACTTTTTTTCATACACAGTTTTCGCAAAAATTGTCTATCACGTCATGTCGTGCTGTCGTCGACATGATATGAAATAATTCCAAAACTTATAACCAAATATATGATTTCACAGAAGCTTTCTCGTGTAATCGTTTCGTGACGCATAACGCCCGGTGAGGCCTCTAGTGGTAGGAGGTTTTCTTCTTTTTTTTTTTTTTTTTACAGGAAACAATGTAGAAAAACATGCATAACTTTGGAATGAAACCTCGGTCCATGATGAAATTTAAACAAGTTTTTGAACACTGAGAGCGCAATGTCCTCTGAAATTTTTAGCGATAAAAACTTGACCATTTTTAAAAAATCTCAAAAATTAATATTTTAAAATTTTGAGGAGAACTCTTGGCAGCCTCAATAAATTTTTACATATTTTGGCGTTAAATTTCACTCGAAACTGATACGTTTTCGTACGTAACTTTTTTTTTATATAACTAATAATTTTCGAATTACACTTAATTGAACTTCGCACATTTTCGAATTCCGCACATATAATATCGAATGTTAACATCTAAACAACGTCGAACAAAAACTAAAAAAAACTCTAGAAATTCTGGACAAATAACAGAAGGTTTTCGCAAAGTTTAAACTAATTCTGAGAGGGTCAGGCTTTTGGTATGGTCGATCTAACGTGGAATGCCCCATATACGTACATATATGTATAGGTATGTCTAATTTCATGTACAATATATAAAAATATATTATATATATATTGACTCCATATATAAGAATATACCTATATATATTATATTGACTCTAAATAATTTTTCTAATACAAAACGATTCAAAGAATATTGATAAACAATGAATATCGACACGTCCGTTTAATATAGCTGTACCTTCGAGATATCGAAGAAGAAATATGGAGGAAATTTCTGTTCGCCCTAAATTTCGAACGTGAAAAAAAAAAAATGAAATAAAAACTAATTGTCGTCGAATTGAATTGTAAAATAAGAGAAAGATTTGCAAATATTTTCACCCTGATTTTATCGTTATGTCTTTAGTTTTTATTTTTTCACATTTTCATTTCAAAATCCGCGCTCAGTTTCCTTGTGTATGAAAGCACAGCCTTATCATGATTCAAGCTTTCGTCTCATCATAACGTAGATGCACTTTTTTTTCTTAATCTAAGTATATAGTAGTATATATAACAGAGTAATGAAAATGCGCCGATTAAATCTGCAGCTTCTGTATAATATGATTATAATGAATCGACGATACTTTACAATTGAACTTTGAATTTGCACAGGGTAGAAAAAAATTTATCGCGTGTGTAAGAAATAAATATAAGTGAAGAAAACGTGTAATTAGGAAAGGAGATGATTTAAAATTGATCACAAGATAATATAACACACACGCACACACAAAATATTTTTCAAGTTCGATTGTACGCTTGTATTACGCGTTTGATAATAATAATAACAACAACAATAATAATAATAACAATAATAATGATAGGAATAATCGATAACCGATATAAATTAATAAACCGTCGTTAACGAAAAGCGTTAAAAGTTGCTATATAAATAATTAATTATGACCATTACACACGTACTAAAAATAATTAAATCACGTTATAAACAAACGACGAAAAGGAAGTATAATAATACGATTGAATACATAAAATATTGAATAGAATATTTAATTCACGATTATATTGTTATTGTTGTTATTGTTATTGTTGTTGTTGTTGCTGTTGTTATTATTGTTGTTGTTGTTATTAAAACATGTCGATCAAATTCTTATCGCTATACATATTACGAAAAGTCACCGCTGTTTTTATATTGCTAAGATTAAATTATATTATTATGTACCTTATTATAATATATTACATATGAAGTAAGCTTATCATATTAAAAATAATAGATTTTTTTTCTGAGCGCGGCATAAACATATATGTATATATATATATATATATATATATATAGGTTATGTGCAATGCACGGCAATTACAGGCTCTCTTATTAAGTATAATATATTACATATTTAATTAATAATGTAATCTAAATACAATATATATACATATGTATACATATTATATGTATACAGGATGAATATAATTATGTACATACATACATATATGTAGATATGTATATGTATATGTATTAACGCTACGATGACATCATATTATATATGTATAAATTTTCATATATTGCATATAAATATGTTTATTACATATTTTTCGGTTTCTATATTGTCTGAATCATTTTTAGTAATACCGTAATACACGTCCAGTCCTCCTTTGCGTAATATAATATTGATATTATATTAAGTCCAGCTTTTACCATCCGATTTGTTCTTCTATCTTGCTCCGTTCTTTTTTTTTTTTTTTTTACTTGTTTCTCTCTCTCTCTCTATCTATCTCTCTTTCTTTCGAGCCTGCAAACGACTTAAACGATCGTCGTATAGCACATCGATTTGCAGGGAAAGAATAGACAAGGAGACTCGATGGTAAATAATGTACTTGTTTTTCTCCGATTAAATTTCTTTGATCTATGTTTGCGCCCACAATCAACTGCAGTTAGGGTACGATCCAAGTCTGCGCTCGCTAGGTAAAGACCATTTGTCAGTGACTTTGGTCACGTTAGTTGACGTCTACACAAAAGTTTTCGACTTTTTAGGCAGCCGACATGGCGGAATCAACCGACTCCGAGACCCCTTACAACAATTTCTACGTCAAAAATCAATCCGTATTAGGTATAAGCGACTTGCAGAGACTCGAGATCACCGATCTTAGATACTCGAGCTCGATCTACAACGTGTCAAAAGAGGACACGATATGGATCGTCAGCTCCTCCTTCATCATATTCACCATGCAGACAGGTGAGTCCCGGAAATTTGATGCGGCACAATCATTACCAGAAGACTCCGGTAAAATGGAAATCCCAAGAGAATCTGTAGCACAAGTGACTGTTGAGTGTGATTACATAGTTGTCAGTTACTAAATTTATACATTAGCGTAACGTCAAGTCTATTTGTTTAGTTGACTACGTAATATCATTTTTTCAATGGATTTGGTGCTCCAACAAAATCAAACTATCGCAATGATGTGTGAGAAAATGTAGTGCACGTGACCACAACTAGAAAGAATTATAGTATAAGCACATCGTAACGGATATTCTCGTTACAGCTAAGAAACTAATTTTCATTTTCTTACCTAGAATTATCAATACTTTTCGGTTGTGGTCGAAAGTGAAAACAGTTTAGGACTGTGTAGTACGGTACCTGTAACCATTACACAACAAATATTTTACCCGTTTTCCAGGGTTCGGAATGCTCGAGTCCGGTTGCGTGTCGCTTAAAAACGAAGTCAACATCATGATGAAGAACGTCGTCGACATCGTCCTGGGCGGACTCACTTATTGGCTCTTCGGCTTTGGGATGAGCTTCGGAAAGGCTCAGCCCGTCAACCCCTTCATTGGGATCGGCGGGTTCTTAGTCGATCCGAGCATCGATGATGAGCTCATGGGCTCAACCTGCGCTGCGTTTCTCTTTCAGCTCAGCTTCGCCACCACTGCCACAACCATCGTCAGCGGTGCCATGGCCGAGCGGTAAACGCACGTTGCGTTACGGTGCTTGACCATTAACATCGACTTCGAGTGCTTTTAACTCACTTCTGTCTCATTATATGCTCTCGTTGATTGACCAGTGTACCGAGTGGCTCCCCTTAATTTCCAATGATGTCCTAGCGTTCTAGACGTCTTGCCCTGATTGTCGGACCGAAAAGAATCACGATAGGTCAGAACGTCACTAAGAACGCTGAGAAAGCATTGGCGGTCAATGGAAATCACGGGGTAAACTGGAAGTCGTGGAATTAATATAATGCAAACGATAAGATACCTGCAAGTCAATACCTAGAATAGAATGTCAATGAATTGACACCGTATCATTTGGCGTGTAGGTACCCCAAAACTTGAAACGATTTTCACCACTTCCAACGCTAATTGTCACGCAACTTCTTCAGCGCCATCATATGATTTCAAGTGATTCTCGAAGAACATTCAGGTCACTTCGGTTTCTTTGATTTACAATTTGATATCGAAGTGTTAAGCTTATGACTTCCTCGGATGATCAATAAGAGCATTTCAGGTGCAACTTCAAGGCCTACAGCCTCTTCTCTTTACTGAACACCGTCGTGTACTGCATCCCTGCCGGCTGGGTGTGGGGCGATCACGGATTTCTGAAGCGAATGGGCGTTGTCGATATCGCCGGATCAGGGCCGGTTCACCTGGTCGGTGGAATTTCCGGCAAGTCGATGATGGAGACGGAGCACATGTCACCCGTTATCCCTTCCATTCCTTAGCTCATGTTTTTTTCCGTTGTAGCCCTAGCCGGCGCCATAATGCTGGGACCAAGACTTGGTCGATACGACAACGGGTTGAACCCTCTTCCACCAGGTTGTCCAGTCAATGCTGTGATGGGAATGTTCGTGCTCTGGTAAATCCCGAGAAGCTAATCACTTGGAAATCACTTGGGGATCGTCTGTGATATTCCAAATGATTTCCAATATTGAAGGCTAGCTTGAATTCCACCGATTTCCAAGGGCTTCCAGCAAATGTTCAAAGTCGTTCAGATTTTCACTGATTCTCAAGCGATTTTCAAGTTTCTGATTTGCAAGTGATTCATCGAAAGGGGAGAGTCCTTTTTACTTCTATTATGATGCACCCGTGCATTGAATTCTTCCAAGGTGGGGTTGGTTGGCGTTTAACAGCGGAAGCACCTACGGCGTAAGTGGCGATCGGTGGAAATACGCGGCTAGAGCTGCAGTCTCTACGATGATGGGCAGCATTGGTGGCGGCTTGATCGGGTTTGGATTCAGCTTGATGGGTTCGAACGGGATCGACATTTTAAGTCAAATTAACGGCATCCTTGGAGCGCTGGTCGCAGTGACAGGTAAATTTTTCATTCACAATCAGTTTCACCTCATGTTTTGTACAGTTGTTCCTCAGCACTGATCGATCCATTTTTTTTTTTTTTTTCATCCATGCACTGAGTTTTGATATCCCTCATCGTTCCAAAATCGCGTGTTGTACGATATAGAATCACTTATTTCGGCCGTGTATGATTATTCGAATACAGGCGGGTGTTTCCTCTTCCAAGCCTGGGAAGCATTGGTGGTCGGGTCAATCGGCGGGTTTATAGCATGCATCGCGATGCCTGCCTTGGACAAGCTGGGCATAGACGATCCTGTTGGTGCTTCTGCAGTTCACGGTGAATTTAAGCTACGATGAAGGACAAAAAGGCTGGTGGTTTGAATCAAAACTTGGCGAAAGAGAAAAAACTCTGGAGATTTTTAGAACAATTTTGTCTCTCTCTTTCCCTAACGTTTGATTTCGCCGTTGTGGTCCATTGATCCTTCATAGTTTAGGTTCTTGTTTTCTCCCTAGTTACATCGATTTTTTTAAACAACGAGCTCTATAAACATGCATTTAAGTAGGAGCTAGTGGAATTTGGGGAGTTCTGGCGATTGGTTTGTTCGCGGACAATCCTCGACCATTGACAACAACGAATGGCCGAAGAGGCCTCTTCAAAGGTACGTTATAAACGCATCAAGTAATTAAGATATCACAATTATTCGTGCGAAGTAGGATGAAAAATTCTTCATACAAGCCAAGAGAACGAATTTGATTCCAATTATAAACAAACAATACCGAGTATAATACTCATCAGTAGTAAAAATTACGATATGATCGCATCCAAATATACCGGGATTATCATAATGTCTTAATTACACCGATTTGCTGATTACCTTAATTAAAGGTGGGGGATGGTACCTACTCGGGGTTCAAAGCTTGTCCGTGCTTTGTCTAGCCAGCTGGAGTTTTCTATCGTCGGTTATTCTGTTGTGGGTAAGTATGTGTGAAGACGGAAAGAAGCGGACAGAAATTTGAACTTGACCGCAATTACAGATGATCGACAAGGTGCTACCGATCAGAATGAGCACGCACGAAGAATTACTGGGTGCAGATTTGGTCGAGCACAGAGTGAGACACGTGCAGGTGGGTAGATTAGGTAGTGATTTCGCGCGTGTGAATTTTAATGCACACGTTTCAATTTAATTTTCAGGTGGGAGTGAGCAGAGCGGTTTCCGCGCTTCGTCCATTCCCGGATCAAATTCGACTGGAGAATGTTTTGAAAATAGGATTCAACCCAGGTTTGATATTTTTTATCGTGTTGCATTTAAGAGGGGGAATTGATAAAAATTTATCAACTCGATTCCACAGGGCACGAATCGTACTTGGAGAGATACAACCGCAGCCAGAGAGCCCAAAAGCTGAAGAAATTAATGGCGCGCAGTCCGGGAAAAGTGACTGGTTTGAAAAACAACCGAATACAATCCGGGGTGAAGGATCTTTTAAAAAAATCATTGAAGGGCAAAGAGACTCCAAAGTTGTCGTGGATTGAGTAAAAACGAGGTGTGATGGATGAAACAAGTAAACACGTAAAAACAAGATAAGATTTTCACTTTACATCGTTTTTCAATGTATAAATTTATATTATAGAAACTTTTGTATAAATAGAAATACAAACACGTCTTATTACTGAGTAAATATACAATCCACACGTTTTTTTATTTTTTTTTTCTTACTCTTTGTTCTGCCTTCTCTAGTTTCCTTTTTCATTTTGTTTTCTCGTGTTTTCCGAAATACAAATAAATAGTGTAAATAAATAAATTAAAGCTTTGAACTTGAAAAATACATGTACGTAAGAGATAAATAATACAATGAGATAATCAAGAGACGAGATCTGTTAATCGCGTAATTCATTTTTTCGCCTAGACTTTACAGTAGTACTAATAATAATAAAATATTGGCTACACAATTAGTCTACAATTTCAAGGTATAACCAACATAATTAAATATAGGTATAGAACTAGAAACTCTACGCATGTTTCATATTTATCTATCGAATACAATAATAAGGGTTGCACGTAAAACCCTATGAATACTGGTAACGGGAACGTCGTTCAATACGAAGGGAAAAAAATGTAAAATAAAACGAAACAACAATCCTATTGTCAAAGAACTGCTCAAGTTTAACACATTTCATTAAAGTTAGTTAAATGCACGGATTTTCTATTGTAAACTGCTGACCGCCCATTGGGAAACTTCAGTCGGAAGCTCGGGATAGTTTTTAACGGCATCGGCTATCTGCTGCCAACCGAGTGAAAACTTATAGAGCTGATGCTCCTTCTCAACTCGTGTGTTCGGCCCTCCAACAGGCTGAATCAGCTCCAAATTCTGCAATTTCAATCATCCGTTATCTATAATGGGAGTATAAATGGCACATTGATGCTCACCTTGATGTGCTCGAAAGCCTTCATGATCACAGGTCGCTGGACGGTTTGAATAGACGAATTCTGATTAGCGAACTTGACGTATCTGTTTAAAACCATTTCGAAATTCAGCGGCTCGTCGTCGTATATTTCAGTCTGATGTTTCATGGCGATAATCTGCAAAAAGATGTGGATAAAATCGGAAATTCAACAGACTCGCGTCCCTTCGTTCGAAGGTGAAATTCTCACCAGGCACAATTCTAGAACAGACAACCCTTGAAGGGTGAGAACCTTGTCGTCCTGATGGAAGAACTTATTAGCCTCAACGAAATCATTCACTTCTAATTTCGGATGTTTTTCGGAAAGCGACGATATAACGAGGGCCAAAAAGTTTCTGAAACTCCTCTCGCTGACATCCAGCTGGTACATTCTCTTCAAAAAATTGACCATAGTCATGTTTTCGGTCAGACTTTTTATGTACTCGTTCCATCTGGCGCCAAACTGCGGATTCATTTTACAATCCTCGTACTGCTGATCGGTTTCGTTTACATTTTCGTCATCAGGCAGACTGAGGAGGTGCTGGAACAACTTGAGACGATCGTCAAAAGCTGAGGTGGGTTGATCTGAGCCAGATGTGTCGCCCGGAAAAAGGAATATCTGTCTATGTGAGAACCTGGACTTGACGCGCTTCTCCAAAAGTTCGATAACATCAAGCCTGCAGGTGATTCCAAGCACGCATATCGGGGCCTGGACAAAATTGAGGACAACGAGGGATATATATAACTATTGTTTTATTTCTTGCGTGATGCTCACCTGTGCAGATTGCGCAACGTCGAACAAATTGTAGAGCAGAGTCTGGTTTCGGTGGGCGCAAAACAGGTCGAACTCGTCCAGAATAAAAATTACCGGCTTGGACTGAGTCTTGTCCCCAGACTTGAGACATTCAAGAAGGAAGCTCAAGTTCTCTGCGAACGTGCCAAATACTTTGTCACCGACTGCGTTTTCCAGCTGCATCTGACGTGTGGTGTCTTTGAGCGCAAGACGATCATCCGTATGAACTAAACCATGCAAGTTCACGACAAGTGCTTCATCTTTGAATGATTTTAACGACGACAGCTCTTTCAGTACGCTGTTGATGAGCTAAATTCAATGAAAGATACGTTTTGTAAAGATTTACAGGCTACTTTGCGTTACTCTTGTGTCTTTTAGTCTCCGATATTTCCATACATGTTTTTGGCCACATCTTACCGTGGTTTTTCCACATCCTCTGGGACCGATCAGTAAGGCCGAATTGCTCTCGCCGTTTTCAACGGTCCTTTTCAACAAATCCAGAATATGTACTCGCTCCTTGACGTGATGCCTGAACTTTGTTTCTGGACACATGATTTTTCGCTTCAGATACTTTCTGGTCAGTAGTATCATATTGTCGTGGAAATCTATAGCCATGTTCTGCTTTTTGCTCATAATTATTCTTGTTTGTTTCTGAGTTTGATTTCTTTCACTATCGAAAGATAATGATTACAACATTTTTAGCCCGTTATTCGTGCGATTAGTTTTATAACATTCATTCATCCGTACGGACGATTAAATAAACGTTTAGGTTATGACGGTTGCGTGCGGTGCGATAATCGTTGGTGAAAAAATGATGAATAAAAATCGCAATCCGATTACCAAGAAATAGTGTCGACTAAAATAAGACAGAATTTTGTATACTTACGGTGAAAAAATTCACAGTTCAGGGAGAATTTTATTTCAACTTATTGGATTTAAAAAACGAGAACTTCACCGCACTCGGCAAGCTGACACGGTTAAATGTTTACAATTCACAGATCCAAACACAAACACTTTCGCCCAGTTTACTGCCCGAGCTGTGATCACGACCCTTGAAAGATCCGTAACCATTTCGGGAAAATTGAGTAACGTCCGTCGGTAACGTTGATCGCATTGCTTGTTTTATTCAAACAGCGCATCAGACGCTGCGCCCTGACGGATTCGCAATTTGAAAAAAAACTTTCTAAATCAATGTTTGTTATTGATATTTAGTAAGCCATCGATTTTCTCGGAAACCAAGCCACAGTGCATAAATTCCCGTTATCCTAGTGACAAAACTTGGGGCAAATACCTCTACAACATACCTGCAATCCATTGAAACCATGTCCGAGGGTCCCCTTTCAGATGCACAAAGTGTGTTCATTCCATGTATCTCCTCTAGGCATTCCATCTTTCAGCTCGTGAGCTCGGCACCTAGCCCCGAAATCTTCCGCAAATAGTCTGCATCCAATTCTGATGAGACACTTTTCTTATACGGTAAATTGTCAATTTGTAGATATGCAAGAATGATATTCCGGGTTGATGATGATTCGAGTATGCATAATCTAACGACCACTTTTTATTCGACAGCACCGCGAGCCACGCGTTGTAACAATGAAAATCGAACCGGTGAATTTCGCTGTCTCGATACTTGTAAATTTAGATACCATGCTGTAAAAATTCTCTGGCGTACCCTATTACGAGTAAAAATCTACATCCCCGCGTTCATTTGACACGTTTTCTTTTTTTTTTTTTATTTAAGCATTTGAAACCCTTGTAAGGGTTTATATCTGCATACAAAAGTTTAGTTTACAATAGTCTTATAATGGTTGATGTAGTTATTATACTTATTTGTATTGAGTCTTGACAATTTATACTTTGAGGTTACATGTATTCAGAAAGCGTTGAATATAGATGCAGGCGCTTAAGTTAGGTTTACAAATTATTAATTCAATATTCAGTGGGGGGCGTAAGTTAGACTTAGATAGATTGCTGAAAAACTCTATTTTTTGTTGGTCAAATAATACGCATTGCCACAGTACGTGTTTAATATTTTGTTCAAATTCACCGCAGTCGCAATTTGGGCTGTCTGTAACATTTATGCGAAAAAGGGAGGCGCGTAGGTGGTAGTGGTTCGCTCTGCAACGGTTTATCGTGACTATACATTCTCTTGAGAGGTCTTTGTTGTGGAACCAGGGCTTGCAGTTTTCACGGAAATAGTGTGTAAAGTATTTTATGCCTTTAGTTTGGCCTTGTTTTTTTATGACAATATTTGTTCGTATATGTATTTTGATTCGGACGAGCGGCCATTTTGATAACAGCCATTTTGATTTTTTCCTAGCCGGATGAGCAGCCATTTTGATTTTTGCTTAGCCGGATGAGCAGCCATTTTGATTTTTTATCGTCGGACAGTTTGATAATGTGATTTTCGCTATGACGTTCGCTATCGAGCGCCCATTTTGATGGCGGCCATTTTGATTTTTTCACCATCACCCGTAAACTTTCACGCTAATAGTTTGTCCCCAGGGCGAAAAATAATATTTTCCACGTACTTCGAATACATTCTTTTGTGTTAATCGACCGGATGGTAACATCGCAATTAGATAGACAGGGAATGTTGATGACGATCAGTAAACTTTCAGGCTAATAGTTTACCCCCAGGGCGAAAATTTTACATTCGACATACCATTTTGATTTTCCGCCGCTACCCGTAAACTTTCACGCTAACAGTTTGCCACCAAGGCGAAAAATAATATTTTCCACGTACTTCGAATACATTCTTTTGTGCTAATCGACCGGATGGCGACATCGCAATCAGATAGGCCGGGAATGTTCACCACAATCAGATAGGTTGGGAATGTTGATGACGATTCGTAAACTTTCACGCTAATAGTTTTACTCCCCAGAGCGAAAAATAATATTTTCCACATACTTCGAATACATTCTTTTGTGCTAATTGACCGGATGGCGACACCGCAATCAGATATGCTGGGGATGTTCACCACAATTAGATAGGCTGGGAATGTTGATGACGATTCGTAAACTTTCACGCTAATAGTTTTACTCCCCAGAGCGAAAAATAATATTTTCCACATACTTCGAATACATTCTTTTGTGCTAATTGACCGGATGGCGACACCGCAATCAGATAGGCTGGGGATGTTCACCACAATTAGATAGGCTGGGAATGTTGATGACGATCCGTAAACTTTCACGCTAATAGTTTACTCCCAGGGCGAAAAATAATATTTTCGACATACTTCGAATACATTCCTTTATGCTAATCGACCGGATGGCGAGTGGGGATACCAAGCTTGAACCTTTCGCTATCACTCCCCCAAATTGTTACGATCTATCTGCATATATTAACTCAACGCATCCGATGCAGACTCGTCAGTCTTACACGATACGTGCAAGTCAAAAGTTCATCAAAGTTCTGCAAATATCAGCGTTAAAGTCATGGCCGCTGAAACATACTCAAATATCGTCAAAACGATGGAGAACGTGCACGATTTGTTGGGCGAGCTGCATCCCGAGCAGGAGAATGACGACATCTTCCAGCACTGGATTGGCGTTGGAATGGAAAATCTCCAATTGCTGCGTGATGTTTCCAAGCGCCCGAAAACGAGCAAAGGTGCGAAACTGCAAATTCAGCACACAATCACGCTCGTACAATCCTGGATAGCAAAGATTCGGCAACAGCTGAGGCAGCGACAGCAGCAGCGGCAGCAGCAGCAGTACGCCGTGGTCATGGGTGCTACCATCGGCAGCCCTGCGAGGGTGCAGTGGGACGAAGTCGAAAGTGCTTTCGCCAACCTGATCCGAACAGGAGTCGTCACAAATCTCGGGCATAAGAATTTGGACGCCTTTTTCGACGACGCGCAACGGATCATCGTTGAGCAATTGAGGCTGGTACTGCGCGAGGAGGGTAATGTGAAGGTTAACCTCACATTATCGTGCAAATTTGAAAACATAAAGCACGAGGGGATTGCGGAAGAAGTTAAAAGCTTCAACACCGCCAACATCGCGATCCTCTCCTCAAGCGATATAGACGGTTGGTTTACGCACGCAAGGGCCGATCTACTTGTGAAGGTTGAGGATTTTGAACAACGCGATTCTGGGTGGAGCATGATCGAGATCCTCAATACTGCCGTAAATATCAACCGGTACCAGCCTCTGGCTGCGGGGCTTTCGACATTCGTTGAGCTGCCCAAGGACATTCAGCGGAAGAAAGCGGTGGTCAATGTGAAAAACAAAGATGAAAGGTGTCTTCTTTGGTCCATCACTGCAGCACGCCACCCGACCAACACCCACACCAATAGGACTTTCCATTATCGCCGCTTTATCTCCGAGTTGGACTGTACAGGTATCAAATTCCCTGCTACTCTACATGATGTGAAAAAGCTTGAGAGATTGAATAATTTGCGAATCAATGTATACGGGATAGAATCTCAAACTTTTTCAGATCATGCAAAATCGAATAAAAGCGTCATCGTGCCAATTTATTTGAGCGATCATTTGAGTACCGCGAACTTTGACACGATTCATCTTCTGATGGTTGAGCGTAACCCAGAAAATGATATGGCTCGCGGGTTAACACCAAGATTCCACTTTGCTTGGATTAAAGATCTTTCGCGATTGGTGAGCAAACAATTGTCTAATCATAATGGTCGACTGTTTTTATGCGACAGATGTTTGTGTCACTTTACCGTGAAACATGCCTACGACAATCATCGGCAAGTTTGTATTATGCTAAATAAAGTACGCATGGAATTTCCCGAGTCGAAAGATTTAGCATTTTCAAATTTTCAGAACAAGGGTACCGTCCCGTTTGTCGTTTACGCCGATCTCGAATGTATATTAGAGTATATACCGATTGACGAATTCCAAAATCACGTTTCAACCCGTAAAACACGTGAATTTCAAAGGCATATCCCGCACAGTGTAGCGTACTATGTACATTGCGCGTACGATGAGACTTTATCGGAGTTCCACAGTAAACGTGGCGTTGATTGCATAGATTGGTTCATGCAGCAGGTTAAAGATTTATCGATTAAAGTAGAGTCACGCGTCAAAAACATAATTCCGATGGAGTCTCTTACCCAAGTGCAACACGATCGTCACATGCGCGCAAAGAATTGCTACATTTGCGAAAAGCCGTTTACCCCTGAGGAGAAAAAGTGTCACGACCACTGTCACTTCACGGGTAAATATCGTGGTCCTGCTCATAATCGGTGTAATTTGAATTTCAGAGAGACGCACACAATTCCAATAGTTTTCCACAATTTGTCCGGTTACGATTCTCACTTTTTAATAAAATCCCTCGCGTCAACTTTTCCCGGTGAAATTACCCTGCTACCCATAAATAAGGAAAAATATATATCCTTCACGAAACACGTTGATGGGACGATGATGCATTTGAGATTCATCGATTCGTTTCGATTTATGGCTAGCAGCATCGATAAACTTTCCAAATATTTGAATGATGCAGACAAGCCCATAACACGTAAATTTTATAATAATCCGACTCAGTTCAGTTTGATGACCCGCAAAGGCGTTTTTCCCTATGAATACGTCGATTGTTGGGGGAAACTCGATGAAACGCGATTACCTGCAAAGAAGCATTTCTACTCGCACCTCTGTGATGCAAATATTTCAGACACCGATTACGAGCACGCTAAAAATGTTTGGAGGGAATTTCATTTAGAGTCATTGGGCGGCTATTCGGATTTATATTTAAAGACCGATGTTCTTTTGCTTGCCGATATTTTCGAAAATTTCCGCGCTAGCTGCTTCAAAACATACGATTTAGATCCGTTGCACTACTACACTGCACCGGGACTTGCTTTTGACGCGATGCTCAAACATACCAATGTAACTTTGCAACTTTTAGACAACCCTGAAATGGTGTTATTTTTTGAAAGAGCCATTCGAGGCGGCGTAGCGCAATGTTCTAATCGACACGCTCGGGCCAATAATAGATTCATGGGAACAGATTTTGATCCAAACAAAGCGGAATCGTATCTCACGTATTTTGACGTGAATAACCTGTACGGAGCGGCTATGAGCGTGCATTTACCGGTCGGCTCGTTCGAGTGGGAGTATCAGCACATCGATATAACAAACCATCCGGACGATTCGCCGATCGGTTACTTTCTGGAGGTAGATTTGGACTATCCTGTGGAACTCCACGAGGATCACAAAGACTTGCCTCTTTGTCCCGAGCATTTTACTCCTCCAGGTAGTAAAAACGCCAAACTCGCGACCACCCTCCACCCCAAAACAAAGTATATATTGCACTATAGAAATTTGAAGCAGTGTTTGAGTTTAGGATTGAAAGTAACGAAAGTGCACAGAGTTTTGAAGTTTGCACAATCTCCATGGCTCGAACCTTACATCACGCTCAACACGGACATGCGCAAGCGGTCTAGGAATGAATTTGAGAAAAACTTTTACAAACTCATGAATAACGCGGTGTTCGGCAAGACTATGGAGAATGTACGAAATCATAAAGATGTAAAATTGGTCACAAAATGGGAGGGACGAGGTGGTGCGAGAGCGCTTATTGCCAGGGCAAACTTTCACAGCTGCACCGTATTTGGCGCTGATATGGTCATCATTGAAATGAATCGTGTCAAAGTTCGCTTCGCTAAACCTATTTACGTCGGTGCATCGATTCTAGATCTGTCAAAAATCATCCTTTACGATTTCCACTATAATTATGTGAAATCCAACTTTTCGAACAGCGAGGTCAAATTGTTGTATACCGACACAGACAGCCTTATTTATCAATTTAACGTATCGAACATCTACGATATCATCAAACGTGATGTGGATACAATGTTTGATACCTCTGACTATCCGCCCGACAATGTGTATGGCATTCCGCTTAAAAACAAGAAACGACTAGGGCTAATGAAGGATGAAAATAATGGTAAAATTATGACAGAGTTTGTGGGACTGCGAGCAAAGCTGTACACATTTACTACAATGGGCGGGGATGGGGAAAAAGTGAGCAAGCGCGCCAAGCGTGTAAAAAATTCTTCGATAAATAGCATCACGTTTGATGATTATAAGCGCTGTCTGATGGCTTACCAAGAGTTGACCCTCCCCCAGTGTTTGATACGAAGTAAGAAACATGAAGTAAGCACGATCGTACAAAAAAAATTGGCTCTCAGTTGGCAGGATGACAAGCGGCAATTGATACCTGGACAGACCGACACCCTACCTTGGGGGTTTGTCCCAGCCCCCCAATAGCTATAGGATAAAACTGTAGACGTAGAATTATTGTGAATATTTACGTTTGACGCCTCAGGCGATCCGCCATCATGCGGAAACGATATTTGACTGGATTTGAAAATGTGAATTCATATACTTAACATTTATTTATTTATTTATTTATTTATTTATTTATTTATTTATTTATTTATTTATTTATTTATTTATTATCAATATATTGAGAAATTATCCATTTTTATTCGTTTACCACGTGAAAAGTTTTCAGAAAACGAAAAAAAGTTTTCAGAAAACGAAAAAAAGTTTTCAGAAAATGAAAAAAAGTTTTCAGTGGTACCGAGTATGGCACATGTGCATGCAAAGGAGACAGCTATAGGATAAAACTGTAGACGTAGAATTATTGTGAATATTTACGTTTGACGCCTCGGGCGATCCGCCATCATGCGGAAACGATTTATACTGGATTTGAAAATGTGAATTCATATACTTAACATTTATTTATTTATTTATTTACTCATTTATTTATTTATTTATTATCAATATATTGAGAAATTATTCATTTTCATTCGTTTACCGCGAGAAAAGTTTTCAGAAAATGAAAATAAGTTTTCTGAAAACGAAAAAAAGTTTTCTGAAAATGAAAAAAGTTTTCCAAAAAATAAAATGTGCAATAATCGTATGGAAAAATGCAGATTATTATTATTATTATTTTCATGGTATCGAGTATGGCACATGTGCATGCAAAGGAGATAAGTGTGGAAATATTTGTATATTCAAATCTTTTATTGTAATTCGAAAAATACATACAAATTATGTTACATGTCTGTTTTATTTATCCAGCTATTGTGCGAACTATCAAAACCCAACCACTTCACATAGACCCGATTCCCCCGTTTGCGTAATACTTTCTCCACAAGATAGCCGTCGGGGTATTTTACTTTGCCCAGCTCCTCCTCGTAGAAGCCCCCCTCGATGGGATGATCTTGATAATCGGCAAGTTTGTACGTCGGTGGATTGGTATTTTTCACCTCACTCACGGTGAATATTTCAGTCGTCCAATTGGGCGTATAGCCTTTTTCGAATACATTCTTGTACTTGCTGATTCGAACTCGATCGCCCACACTGAATTTCCGCGCCCGATCACTTCGTTTGATTTGCCGAGGCTTGTACACGCGCTACGATACAGCTGTTTTTCATTCTCCGTGCTAACATCCACCGGTTTCATTCGAATCGTGCGATGTCTGGTGTTGTTGTAGGACTTCATTAAATCAGCCAAAATATTAATCCACTCGTACGGTCCTTGGAGAGTGAACCGCTTCCACATTTTATTTTTCAATGTTCGATTAAAACGTTCACATATCGACGCCTTCGAGTTGCTAAATGTCGAATACATGTTGATATTGTGATCCTTCACGAGGGCTTTGAATTCGCTGTTGTAAAATTCTTTGCCCCGATCAACGTGTAGATGTGTAGGTATACGGCTCTGGGTCAGTACAGATTTCATGGCAGCAGTAACATCTTTCCCACTCTTGAACTTTATCGGCACAGCCCACGCGTACTTGGAAAATATATCGATGATTGTTAGTAGGTATTTGTATCCCTTGTTGTGCGAGCTGTATGCGGTCATATCGACGAGATCAGCTTGCCAGGTCTCATCCAGTCCGCGTACATCTACGAATCGGCGCGGATAGTTGCGTCGAGCCTGTCTGTGAAGTTCGGCAGCTATAACAGCCTTCATTGTTCCCCACTCTTCACCTTTCAATTTTTCGAATCGCCGTCCAACCACTCTGGTTCCTCAATCGATACTAATCCCCTGCTGGCCTGCCCCCAGCGTCGGTGTTGCTTGCTCCCCAATATGTTTGATGCGACTCAACTCATTTTCTATGATTTTGTTATTTATGCGCAGCTGTTTCAACTCCTCGTTGTGATTATGCGCGAAACTCTCAAAATTTAATTGAAAAGTATCCACAATATCCACAGCCATAGACTGTAAAGCAGTATTGAGAACTTTTAAGGAAACGGCATCGTTTTCCATCTGAGGATCGGCGATATTACACAATCGTTTGCTGTCTATATCGTAGTGGTTATCGGTAGCGGTTTTGAATCCAACACCCGGAGGTCCACGAATAAATTTTTTACCCCCACCACGCTCCGAGTGTCGTCCAAATATGTCTATACTCATCGCTGGACGGCCACTGAACAAATGATGATTCTATGTTCATCCGCCGCTAATAAACGATTCCAGCCTCGCGCAACTCCTCGGTAATGGAGACTATTTCGTTCGAATAGCTGGTATTGCCTGCAGCCTGTGACGCCATAAGCAGTCGGAGACAATCTACAATTTCATTCGGATCATCCCAGTAGACATAATCAATAATAAGTATTTTTATTTCTTTTAACAGATGCTGCCTCCAACAATACATTTATATATATATATATATATATATATATATATTTATTTTACATTTATTTGAATAAATTATATTACTTAAAATTAGGTGTAACTGTAATTCGAAATATATACATATATATATATAACTACAATAAATTCTATTAATAATTTATCTGTTTTTCGAAAAGACAGAACGATTTCGTGAGAGACCCCGTGCACTCCTTGACATACCACTTCTTCAAACGCTGAATATTTTCGAAGGCGCAGTTGTATCCCGTTGAAGCGTTTCCATGATAATCACAGCACCAACCCGCCTCTTCCATATGTTTCAGTTTTTCCAGTGATGGTGCTGAAATGTGTAAATCTTCCATGTTTATTACTTGTTTTGTCCCACCAAGGATCTTCGTCAGCCACCGTTTCTTCTCCTCACCTTTGACATATACATAGCATGCATATTTAACAGCCTTTTTTACAATTTTCTGCACCTCAGCATAAGGTTCGATTCCCGCATTCCAGGGTATTCCGTGAAAATTGCGTGTTAGCCAAGCGTTAGTAGCTTTGTGTTCAGCTGGTAGATCCGCCCAAGCGTACGGCGGTTTGAAGAGAATGCGGCTCAAACCCGATGAGTTTATGTTTGATGCAAAGTTCCTTGGGTATAAATTTATCGTTGGGGCCAACGAAACTTTGAATGTCCATGATCATCTCCATATTGCAAGTTGGAACAGTGCTGTTTGTTACGCTCAAATTGCTCATCTGTCACACAAAAATTCAAATTTGTTGTATTCGCCTCCTTGATATTTCATTCGTAGAATGCCCTCGATTATCGTCTTTTGCATGGCGTTGAATTGCACCACATCATTTTCCATGAGGCTTACAATTCGTGGGGGTAAAAATATTTCGAATTGTTCATTGAGCGCGAGAAGAATACTCGTGCCGTACTTAGTATTTACGCGCCTTACCCCCGTCACGCTGTACTCCTCCCCAACCTCCAGATCTGACATTCTCTTGGTGGGTAGCGTTTCCAGGCGACAGACGAGGTTGATTTTATTTAGATCCATCACGTTCGATGTAGATTTTATAAATTTGACGTACTATGGATACTGAAGTTCACAATGGGAAAACTTTGAGAACAATATAACGTGTTGAATGAGCTCGCGATTTATATACCAACTAACCACACTCTCCCCCCTAATAAATTCTTGAAAGCGAAAGTTTACGAATCATCATCAACATCCCCAGCCTATCTAATTGCGGCATCACCATCCGGTCAATTAACACAAAAAAGTGTATTCGAAGTATGTGAAAAATATTATTTTTCGCTCTGGGGAGTAAAACTATTAGCGTGAAAGTTTACGAATCGCCATCAACATTCCCGACCTATATAATTGTGGCGAACATCCCCAGCTTTACTTAAAATTAGGTGTAACTGTAATTCGAAATATATATATATAAGTCAATCCCTTATCTTTCGTAGTTAAGGGCTATCTTGTTTTCAATAAAGTACTGCGGTTGATGCTGGTAATAACTGAAATATATTTACACTATTTACACATGTTCAAACGATTCAGATAATTACAATATGGAATTATGCCCAGGATTACCTGAATCAACAACTAGTACTTATAATTATTAACTTTGTTTGATTATAAACCTTAGCGCCAAGCGCTACGAGCCTTTTGCGTGTTTCTGTTTGAATTACGCAGTTTCGACTAATCAGCATGACGACCGCTGTCTCTGGCTTGGTAGGTGTGCCGAGCGGACGACCTCTGATAGTCGCGCTGTAGTTTGGATTAGTCTCAAACTTACATCCCCCCCTCCCCCCCCCCTCCCAGACTTATGTTTCAGGAGTCAGGAGTCTGGAAATAGGGGATCATTTTATTTGCATGATAAACGTTTGACTCTGGTGTTTTAAATCCCGAGTCAATAATATACAGTAAGTCAGAGATTTTTTTCTTTATTCTAAACGGGCCCACTCTGACCGGATCAAGTTTTTTCCTATTTAACCGACTTCCGTTCTGAATATAAACAAGATCACCGACTTCGTATGTTATTTTTCGTTTATTTTTATCATAGTAAACTTTATTTTGATTATGTATTTTTTCTGCATTTAAAAATGCTATTTTTCTGTTTTTCTCTAAATTTTCTAAGTTGTTTTCGTTAAGTTCCGACGGGAGATAGGATTTATCAATTCCATTTAAAAGGTAATTCGGTGTAAACTTTGTTGTGCTGTGTATTGTGTTATTGTAGTTTTCTACACACTGTTCAGCTATGACTGACCACGGCCGGTCTTTTTTTTCAAATATTTCACACCTAATCGCATTAACTAATGTTTGATTTGTCCGTTCATTTTGCCCGTTTGAAAAGGGGCAGTCTACCGCGGTGAAAATGTTTGTTATGTTTTCTGCTTTTAGATAATTTTTAAATTCTTTTGAGTTTATTCCCGCGTATTGATCAGTTAGAAGTACTTTTATTTTTCCCTTTTTCTGAACTTTTTTTACTAGATTTATGAAATCTTTTGCTGTCTGTGTTTTTGCGATCAATACAAAGGCGTACTTCGTGAAGTGGTCTACGATTAAATGCAAGTATTTTTTTGGTGATTTGTTTCCGCTGAACCCTCCTATTGTATCCAAGGATATTATTTGAAACGGCTCCAACGCTGGACCTAATTGTGAAAGGGGTTGAATAAAATTTCCGAACCTTGATTTATTTCTTACGCAAGTGTCGCATGCTCGACAAATAAGTTTTATATGTTTGTGCATGTTTTTAAAATAGTATTTTGGGGTTAAAGTCAGAGTTAACTGCTTTACTCCAATATGACTTTCGTTGTGTATATTTTTTATCATTTGAATACCTAACTTTTCCGTCACCCATATTTTTTCTTTGTTATTTAAGATTTTATAACAAATGTTATTTTTTTTTACTGTTTTATCCTCTTTTTTTATATGTAATTGTTTTTGGTCGTTCCTCAGTTCTTCCATCGATAAAAAATTTACTATTTTTATAGCCGTTTCACTGCTTGTGTTTTCATCTAGTACTGGGTTTCGAGAAAAGCTATCTGCTTCTGCATTATTTTTGCCTGGGTTATACTTGATTTCAAAATCAAAGTTTGAGATGTAGTTTAATAATGCTAATAGTTCAGGATCTTTACTCTTTTTTACATTAAAGTTTTCAAGCGGTTTGTGGTCTGTGAAGATCGTGAATTTATTTCCTATAAGTTTATATTGCCAATATAAAATACACTCTTTTATCGCCAGGACTTCCAAGAATATAGCGCGTTTGTTTTCTTGCGGTTTTGTTAGTTTTTTTGAAAAAAAAAAGACTGGTCTTATAGAATTGTCTTTTTGAGGTTGTTTTAAAATTGCTGCTACTCCTTTTTTGGATGCATCTGTAAAAATGTATATAGGAAGTTTCGGGTCAAAAATTGCCAATATCGACTCAGAGCTGAGATAGTTTTTAATTTTTTTAAAACTGTCTTCACATTCTTGTGTCCATTCGAATTTTACATTTTTTCTAAGTAAATTATGTAGTGGTTCTAATTCTATCGAAGCTTTCGGTATGTATTTTAAGTAGAAATTTATTTTTCCCAAGAGTTGCCTCACATTTTTTTGATTCTGCGGTTTCGGAAATTTTTTTATTGCTATTAAGTTATCATTTAGAGGTTTTATCTTATTTTCTTTTATTTCATGTCCCAAATAGATAACTGACTTTTTTGCAAATGTGCATTTTTTTTTGTTTAACTTAAAACCCGCTTTTTCTATGGCGATGAGAGTTTCGTTAATGTGACGTGAATGATCTGAAGAATTTTTTTGAAAATATCAAAATATCATCGATATAATTTATCGCGAATTTCTCGAGATTGTTTTTCGCTAATACGTCACTCAGAATTCTCTGAAAAATTGCCGGAGACGATTTTAAGCCGAAAGGCAAACATTTCCATTGCCAATGCCCGTTTTGGGTTATAAACGCGGTTTTATATCTATCTTTTTCTCTAATCGGGATTGACCAGAAGGCCGAATTTATATCTAATTTTGTAAAAAATTTGCAATCCCGGACTTGCATTAGCAGATCGTCAATGATTGGGAATGGGTGGCATTCTGGTATAATTATTTTATTTAGTTCGCTATAGTCTACGCATAACCGTGACTTTCTCCCTTCTTCTTTCTTCAAAACAAGAGTTACCGGGGAAGCGAACGGACTAGTCGAGCGTTCAATTAAACCTACTTTCAGTAATGATTTTATTTGTGAATTTATTTCTTCGCTATCCGCTATAGAGCATTTGTACGGTTTTCGCGCAATATATTTATTTTTGGTAAGCTTTACTGGCGCCTCGTAGCCTGTTACTTTGCCTACTTTGAACTTGTCCTCTGTAAACAGCTGTTTGTGTTTATTCCACACGCGTTCCAAATAGATCTCACTGTTTACCGCTATGTTTGTTGACATAGATTCTGTTTTCCTATTCTCATGTAACTGACATTTCTTTGTATCATTTTGAAAAATTTTCAAATTTTCATTCTGACACAGTTTAAATTCTTTGATTGCATCTAAACCTAACAAAATGTCATCCTGAAAAGAGACACTTTTTACAATATAAAAACATATTGTTTTTGAAATATTAAAAATTTTTGTTCTTAGATTTATTGAGCCTAACGTATTCGTAGTGCCTGCAAATGTATTGAGTTTGTTTACCCCACTTATTTTTTTGTTTAATTTTAATTTTACCACTGTATCATAATTTATTATCGATACGTTTGCTCCCGAGTCATATACCGCAACGACTGGAGTATCCTCGATACCTATTGTTAATCTGATAAGTGGGGTCGCCATCCGTTTTTTGATTCGTCAGAAGACGCTACGCTCTCTTCAATGTTCGTGTTATTTATTATACGTATTTTATCATTTCTTGTTTTCTCTTTATCATAGAGTTTTAACCTGCACACATCTTCTGAGTGATACCTGTTTGGAAATCCTTTTTTATTGCAGTAGGAGCATGGTTTTTTTTCTGATTTATTTTCCTCTGGGATTTTTGTTTTGATTTTTTTCTCTACAAGACCTTCTGACTGATTTATGAGCGACATTAATTTATCAATTGTATCTAAATCTTTTCTATTTATGTGTACTTGAATTTTTGCTGGTAAGCCCAAAACAATTAAATTTATTTGAGTGTTTTCTGATATTTTAGAATCTGTGTCTAAAAGCAGATTTCTCTTTTTTAGTGCGTACTCTAAAAGCGAACCATTTAAATAACGAAATTCGTATGCATACTTTATTTCTGGCCACCCTATCACGGCAAAAGTATCTAAAAAGGAATTTTTCCAATGCTCCCATGGCCTTGTAATCCTATTTATTTTCAAAAAGCTTTGAAACCAGTCAAGGGCCGGTCCCTCCAAAAAAAATCTCAACGTCTCTGCGTAGTTTTCTTCTCTACATTTTAAACGGGTGCACTCGCTCACGAAAAGATCCATAAAAATAGCCGCGTTCTGGTTTTTTCCTGAGAATTTTTCCAGAATCATGTTTTTCACTCGTGACGTTATCTTTTCATGCGGAAAGGTTTCAAAATTATGGGTGGGAACGGGACTGGGATCACCATACGCTCGACATTCATCCAAATAAATACCGTCGTAACATACATTTCCCTCTTCATCTAAGTATTGCCCTTCAAGTTCATCTACTAGCGAAATCCACACCTTCCGGAACTTTCCCCGTGTTTTAACACTCTTGACTATATTTTTCACGATCTTCGTTTCGAAGAGTTTTGGATGATTCTCTTTCGTTGAAAAGTGTTCCGGAAATTCATAAGTCGTGTCCTCTCCTTCTAATTGAATTGTGCGAACTCTCAAAATGGTGGTTCTAGCGTCTAATGCCTCGGAGACAAAGCAGAATTTTGCTCGAACCACCGCCATAGTTGTTGATTTATAAGTCAATCCCTTATCTTTCGTAGTTAAGGGCTATCTTGTTTTCAATAAAGTACTGCGGTTGATGCTGGTAATAACTGAAATATATTTACACTATTTACACATGTTCAAACGATTCAGATAATTACAATATGGAATTATGCCCAGGATTACCTGAATCAACAACTAGTACTTATAATTATTAACTTTGTTTGATTATAAACCTTAGCGCCAAGCGCTACGAGCCTTTTGCGTGTTTCTGTTTGAATTACGCAGTTTCGACTAATCAGCATGACGACCGCTGTCTCTGGCTTGGTAGGTGTGCCGAGCGGACGACCTCTGATAGTCGCGCTGTAGTTTGGATTAGTCTCAAACTTACATATATATATATATATATATATATATATATAACTACAATAAATTCTATTAATATTTTTCGAATGTAAAATTTTCCCCCTGGGGGGTAAACTATTACCGTGAAAGTTTACGGATCGTCATCAACATTCGCTGTCTATCTAATTGCGATGTCACCATCCGGTCGATTAACGTAAAAGAATGTATTCGAAGTACGTGGAAAATATTATTTTTCGCCCCTGGGGCAAACTATTAGCGCGAAAGTTTACGGGGTAACGGTGAAAAATCAAAATGACTGTTCATCCTGCCAAGAAATAAAACACATTATCAAACTGTCTGACGATAAAAATCAAAATGGCTGCTCATCCGACTTAGCAAAAATCAAAATGGCCGCCGTCAGACGGTAAAATCGGTCGATTATACTGGTGACGTCATAGCGAAAATCACATTATCAAACTGTCGGACGATGAAAAATCAAAATGGCTGCTCATCCGGCTAAGCAAAAATCAAAACGGCCGCCATCAAAACGGCCGCTCGTCTGACTAAGCAAAAATCAAAATGGCCGCCATCAAAAAATCAAAATGGCCGCCGTCAAAATGGCCGCCGTGGTCACGTCAACCGGTTACGTCACATGGTTACGTCACCTGGTTACGTAATGTTTGTTTTGATTTAGAACTGTCATATCCTATCTACTTCCAGCTAAGCAAAAATCAAAATGGCTGCTCATCCGACTAAGCAAAAATCAAAATGGCCGCCATCAAAAAATCAAAATGGCCGCCGTGGTTACGTCAACTGGTTACGTCATGTTTTGGGTTAGAAGTGTCGTATCTTATCTACTTAATGTAGAAGTTTTGTCTTTTCAGGAGATAGGTTTAGACCTAGCTCATGCAAGTTTTGGTTTACTTGTTTTGCCGCGATTTCAAGGTTATCTTTGCACAGTGATAGAGGTTCGCCGTAGGAGATCAAGGCGACGTCGTCAGCAAATTGTGAGGCAATAACATTTTTTGGCAGATTATTGCTTATGTTTGATACATATAGGGTGTACAGCAAGAGGCTTAGAGCACCCCCTTGAGGTACTCTCTTGTACACTTTTCTTGATTCAAAGCCTTCCACATCTGATTGAATGATTCTTTCGTGTGTATTTGACACGTTATTTCATCACAAAAGCAACAAATTAACAATTTGTACGTGGCTCCTGAACTTAATCTGTTGATCTTCAAGAACTCAAATTTCTCAAATAACAACGAACGTTCGTTAAGATGGCAGAACAATCGTTTGTCGATTGTTTCACATGGCGTCACGTGAGTAAAACGGCTGAATATCGACAATGAAATACTCGCCGTTGACTGAAGATATTTGGCGAAGTGTTTACCACTTCGTTTGAAAGTGTGCATGATGCGATTCAGATTTACTCAAACACTAGAAATACCAATTTAATGTAGGCCGAGATTCGCATGGAAATTATAATTGTAAATAATCTTTTGTTACTGGAACTGCGATGGACCGTTAGTAACGGAAACCAATTTATACTCACAATTTACAATTATCGCAGTAACTGCGATTATTTATTTCAAAGAAAATGTTCAGCTGAATTGTACTTATTATTATTAACTTACCTTTTCGATATAATTGCGAAGAATTTATTAGGAAATATAGCGGAATTCGTTATGCCTCCATCTCCTTGCTGGGAAGCGTCTGAAAACAACCGCCGATCGTTCCCGTAAAAGTAGGAATGACGGAAATGAACCATGGAACGCCGGGACCGAACTATCAGAATCTCACTTTATCGACGACCGTATAAAAAGAATTCTTTTTACGCTACGCTTACGATTTTACCCAGCGTCGTATACGAAGAACTCTTTGCGGATCGTGTTGGCGTTAACGCGACAGACGCGCCTCGCCTTGCTTTCATCGTTAAAAATAAACATGGCAGAAAACGAAGCGTCAGAAAAGCCAAATTGCACGTTTTTGTTCAAGAAGCGAAAAATCCGCAACAACGCAGCAAGAAAACGGAAAGAAATTGTGGGAGAAAATGGTGAGACGACTCTAATTAAAATTGTGCTTTCTAATCAGAAATGATTTTTGAGGATCCGCCGGATTGAAACGAGATTTTCGTATCAGACCACGCGTCATAGGTTAACTCTCAATATGTTGTTATTGAAATAAACCACCGTATCACTTGCAGACGATAGCGAAGAAGAAGCAGTCACGGTTGTCAAAAAGGAAAAAAAGACCGACGTTCAAAATCCTATGAGACAAAGTGTAAGAAACTATACATATTTTTTCCCCCTGTTATTTTGTTTCAGTCATCTTCCCCACGATTATCAACTGTGCTAACAGTAAGATAAGTTTAAAACTCCAACAACCAATCACTGTTTCAATTTCTGCAGACAAGTATCAAGAGGCAACGACCTGTAATAGGTGAAAATGACGAGGAAGCCGAAGATGACAGCGTCACTGTCTCTTATAAAAGTAAGCGGAATGTGATGCCCGCAGGGCCTAGCGATCAAGGAGCAACGGCCATTCTGGAAACAGAGACAGAAATCGACAGAGATGCCCAAGCTCTGTTTGAAAGGGCTCAGAAAATCAATGAGGTATTGTAACTGAAAGCAATTTTGTTTGTTATAGTCTGAAATCTGGCAAAATTTTTGGTGTGTTGCTTTGTGATCTAAGGGTGCCATTCAAATTTCTTTGCCTATACCAGCGAAATATATGACCGGAAAGGTATTCTAATTGTCCTTGAAATCTTCAAGAATCCTTTATTGGTCACTTTTTCATCTATTTTCTATTACAGGAGTTGGAGGGCAAAGAAGACGACAAAGTATACCGTGGCATGAACAATTATGCTCAGTATTACAAAAAAAAGGACACTGCAGCAGGCAACGCGTCCAGTGGAATGGTGCGCAAAGGACCCATCAGAGCACCAGCAAATCTCCGAGCCACTGTAAGATGGGATTATCAGCCAGATATCTGTAAAGATTACAAGGAAACGGGTTTTTGCGGATTTGGAGGTGAGAAAAGAAACAGATTTTTCACTCTATCCAGTTTCGACGAAACTTTTACTGTTTACCAGACTGCATTAAAAGGGCTGCTCAATCATATGAATTGCAGTAAAATGTCGCCTCTAAGGTAATCTCTTCTATTCCCAGACAGCTGCAAGTTTCTCCATGACAGATCCGACTACAAATTAGGCTGGCAGTTAGAGCGAGAGGCAGCCAGTGGCGAATATGACAACAGCGGTGACGAGGATGACAAGAAATATGAAATAGACAGCGACGTCGACGATCTGCCATTCAAATGCTTCATATGCAGGAACAGATTCACCGATCCCATTGTCACAAAGTTTGTAAAATTTGATTTACAACCAAAAATAGTCAGATCCAATTTAACAACGGAGAAAATTATCCCCAAGTGTTTCTTAATGCAAGAGCAATTTCTAAATGACGTTTCAATCACTTTTTCAGGTGCAAACATTACTTCTGCGAAAAATGCGCCCTCGAACAGTACAAAAAGAGTACGAGGTGTTTCATTTGCAACGTACAAACAAACGGCATGTTCAATCCAGCCAAAGAGTTGGTGGCGAGAATGAAGGTGGAAGAAATGGAGGCGGCGGAACAAGAGAAGGCCGATAGCGATTCTGACTAGTGCAGATCCGACTTTGTGTAATACTTTAATTTAGGTAATTAATTTCTAAATTTTAATTCCTTCGAGTTAGAGAGGAAGAGGGAAAAAACAGGGGCGTCGCCGTTTTATTGTTCTTCAAAACATAAGCATTGTTGGTGCATCCGAAGGTGTACAACAACAAGAATAAATAAAACCAGAAAATATTACATTACAAATAACAGTGAAACAGCGAACTGATATGCACGATGCATTGCGGTATACCTTATGTGTTCTACGAAAAACTTGTCATCAAAGTACGAAAGATAACATCACGAACGATACACTCAATTTTGTTGTAAGACAAATATAAAAGATGAAAAAAAGTAATAATAATTAAGATACGGATAATAATGGACGTGTATATTTAAATTTTCTCATTGTCTGTACAGTGAACCGCGCAGCAATCAACTTAAACAAATTTGCCCTCTATTACCGGGTGGCGATGTAACAACGCGCGACGTAGGACAGACTTCGGACTACATATATGTATATCAATTGTCCCCAGTCCCACACGTGCTCAGTCATCGCGTGGCAGCCTTTGCAAACGCTCATTGTTAGCCGAGTATCTGCTCCCGACGGATCGCCGCCGCGTGTAGTCATAGACCCCCGGAGTTTTACGATCGGCTTTGTTTACCAACGGCTGAGTAACGAGCGCCACCGAGGCTTACGGGCATGTATTTTTTGGCCAAGAGCGTCTTTCTTCCCCTTTTATTCTCTCTTATCGCGTCTCTGAAAAAATGAGTGATTATACCAACTAGTTATTATCTAATCTACTCGTAGAGACCTTCGGCTCTGAATTTCGGAAACAAGCTTCAGAGAAGCGGGCAAATTTCACGTCAGTTTACTGAGATCAGTTGGCGCTAAGTTTCACGTTTTTCAGCCGTCTGAAGTGTCTTCAAATCTTCCATTCGCCTTGAGATTCGGGCAAAATAGGAGCGGTGAGAATCCAGTGTGAAAAGTGCGTTCCCTTATCTCTGCAAACGTGACCACGACGACGACGACGATCAAGAGAGCAACGACCGAAACTAGTGGCGCACTAATGCGTCCTCGTAAAAATGACTAGACACTGATAAAAAGTAAAACAAAACCTTCACCTTCTGGAGGAAGGAAAGCTCCAAGGCTGCTATTCAACACTGATCGCGTTTCTTTTCGTTCTGGATATATATAGAGCAAAAATAAAGGGCCAAAGAAAAAGTGGATGAAATGCTGGATTAGTAAGGTATTTTCAAATAAATTCGAGAAATTAAATGAAAATAAACGTTATATAAATTACCAGTATAAGTATAATGTATACTACAGGTATTTCACAGATCTTATCAACTTGTCTCCGCAGCCCCGATAGCACTCACTCAACGTACATGTATACTGTGTAAATAAATTTCGATTTATCTTTTCCGAGGAACTGATTATGCAGCTGCAACGTGACCGTACCGATTCATCCGTAAATAGATACGCAGGTTTGAAGTCTGCTGGGCGCGGGGTAAAGAGGGCGAAAAATTCATGCGGCAGGTATGGAATCGCGGTTTTGATAATACGGAGCGACACGATCACTGCACGATGCGTGTGCAGCGAGCATCTTGACTGCGCAATTCTTTATCTCTCGGCCGGTCCCCGCTACCTACTGCAATTACGGTATCCGTCCTCATCAATTAGCAAACAAGACTCGCTCCCGACGTTTTTTCTCCCCTCGAACCGCGTAGGCGATATTATCACCGCGACTTTGCCCTGTAGGCGAGTTTTCAATTCAGGAAACTTATTTCTCAGCAGCATTCGAAATTCGAAATTTTACGCGGGAAGCGAGTTGCGCAGAGGGAGAATTTAAACGAGCGTGCTAGATTTTTCGATGAGGAAAAATTCGGAATTCCTCGTCTCTTCGCTCGCGGTTCTAATTGAAGCGCCTTCGTCCAGGCGAGATTCTTGTCTCGCACAAATGCCGTACATGTGCAGTATGTCAGAGCCTGATAACTAAATTATCGATTTTCAAGCGGTAGCGGGACTGTGACGCGAGCGCCGAACGGTGCAGGAGAGCGTCGAACATCATTCCTCGTCCAAACATCGCCGACGAAGGAACAAATGTTTTCTTCCTGTTCAGTATAGCTGACGAGGGTTTCAGATCGATAATACGCGAGTGTTACCTACCATTGCCAGTACCCTTGCCAAAAAAAAAAAAAACTAGAAACAATAATAATAATAATACAGGACAAGTTTTCTTTCATTTTATCAAATTGCAAAAATATGATAATCTAAAAATCGGCTTCCCAAAACCAAACGAAAATATTCTAAATTCGTTAAAATGCCACCCGGACACCGCGATTTCTTTGACATCGTATTTCGTCGAGTAGTGATCACAGTTGGGCTCTCAAAAATCACTTAAAACATATCGACTTTAACAGTAAATATATATACATATCGTATCGCATCACTCATCGTCGAAGGAGAAAAGGTCCAAAAATATAATCCATGACAAAACACACAGTGCTACTTGGGTGCTGCGTATCACGTATAATTCATATTCATAATTCGCCATAGTGAGTACACAAAAGATCGATTGATTAATTTAATTTTTTTTTTTTTTTTACAGTAAGTGGCGCAATTGTAAGAGTAGGAACTATATAATTCTGACACGACCTGTGATTAGCAGGAAGTTCAAGTTCAGTTTCAGTGAACTCTGTAACGTTCAGTGTATATAATATATCGGCATAAATCTCTAATCATCGTTGTTTCCGGCACATTTTATTATATCGCAGCGTTTTACAATACGTTTGTTTCGAACTTAACGTATTATTGTTATCAACGTCTGTGTGATTATTATTGTCACCTGCAGCAAGCCTATTGATAAAACTCGTCAACCATATAGAAACGTGAAAATTGGAGAGTGGCATAAACAGCCTCAAAAAAGCTCAAGTATCGAGTTTTGAATAATTTTGGAAACGAGAAAATACGCCAGTTCATACATATCCTGTATTTTTCAAACTCGAGGCATAGTTTTTAATACAACGCTTAAAAACGCGACATACTTTACAACAAGCGAATATATATACATACGCATGTGTATACACATATTCACGTATCTATGTATATGAAGTACAACGTATATATTTCGCGTTCAATATTATAATAATTTTGTACACTGGGATAGAGTGAAATGTTGCGCGTGTATACGTATAGCGATGAACATAATCGATAATAAAGAATACAACGCGTGTTACGTGATCGGAATCTAGCGATTATATCATTATGCAAAGCAAACAGAACGATAAACACGCTTCGGCTCGTCGCTGCATCTGCAAATCCGCAAAACTGATATTAACATTTCGTTATTAATTACTTTCTTAAAATTTGTATCAACCATTACATAATTGTAACACATCTCGCGCTGCAAGCAGTATACACGCATACATAATAATTACAAAAGAACGCTTTCGTGTCGAAAATTCGCTGCGATCAGCTTGCAGAGGATTATCGTTGGTTCCTGATTAAGATATTCGTTGATAGCATTTGTGCAAAGTTCTTTAAACCAGGTAAGAATACGAAAATCAAGAATTAATACGCAAACTTTTCATTGGAATACACAAATATGCCCACTTGCTAATTTCGTTTTGCTTTTAGTCTTATTTATTGTTTTTTCGTATTCTCTCTTTTCTGTCTCAATTTCCTATCAATCTACTCGTCTTTCAGCCAGCATGCAACTGAACTGCACTAGTTATACTCGGCCTGAATCACGTTGCAGTACGCGATTTGACCTTATTCTATATATTATTATAATGCGTAGTTCACGCACCGCACACTTTAATATATCGGTGTACATACACCTATGTATATACATAGTGACCGTTATTTCGCAAGAAGTAAACTCGGTGATAACGCGGCGTTGATTTTAGACACCGTGTATCATAAATTATACCTGCAGTAAACGATACATGACGTGCTAATAATACGCGCTAATTATTTCATCGCGTAATGACACACTTATTCGAGTGCACAATCGTCGCACGGTGTAATTGCCGTTTATACACACCTGTCGTCGCCCCGATGCGGATCGACATGTTGTAATATTATAATAAACGGGTGCGCAATTCGTGCAAGAATGTACCTACACACAAATTGACTATCAACTGACGGGCTGGCGTATTAGAGCCATTAATTATTCGACATTCTCAATTCGTTAATTAGCTGGGAATTATAATTAGATCGGTCTTACGAACTGAGATAAACTCTCTTCAAACCGGAGATTAAGACGCGATCATTCCCTGCCTTCTCGTAGAAGGATTATTTTGTGGAAATTTCCGATGAGGAATTTTTAAAATTTCTTAGCGTAAGTGCCCTTACATTTATGCATTTCAGGTTACATTTTAAACGAAATCCGCCTGCATTTCGGCAACTGAGGGTACATTCTGCGTACGAATTTGACGTTATCTAAATTTCACGCGAATCCTTCACCCGTAAATGTATTTTTTGATGATAGTAAAGAATTGATAATAGTCAGGAGTATTGCACAGCGACCGAAACATTAACAGATTCATCATATGTAATATCGGCGCATCTCATAACGATTGAATCGTCGTTATACGTATACCGTGTAACAATATCAGCCTGCATGCAGCCGCACACACGTGTAGATCAATTCCGCAGACCCATCTCACAGCAACGATATAATCTGTATAGTTGCCGGAGGGTTATTACAACTAGGTGATAGCTACGATGCACGTATATTACGCAGATGGTTTGTGGCAGTGATGCCCTCGTCCGAGGAGGAGAGCTTACTGTGGCTTGCGGGGAGCGGCGGAAGTACGGGATCCGTTGTGGGATCTGTCCAGGGGTCAGTGGGTTCGGTAGGATCCGCACCGTCGGCTCATCATCATCCTGCGACCGGCGGTCACCGCTCCGTTACAATTAGAGCCGGATTATTGTACACCGAAGAGATGTCTTCCCAGGGTCCAGGCAGTGCCGCCGTCGCCGCTGCCGCAGGCGTAACTCCTGCATCGGCCGACCCCGCTGAACACGACCTGATCGATTCCACCGCCGACGCGACCCTCCTCGCACAATTTCACGAGGACGCTATCAAGCAGGTACGTGATCGTTATATCATACGCGCGATTAGATTCGCGCGTAACAACGTGCGTCAGTCGTCGACGAGTGGGAATATTATATGAATGAAAACTAAAGTGATCACACGGCTATTTTAGAACTCGAGCCAGTAATTATAATCGGAAACGAGCCAATTGCATGTACCTGGTGGTTTCTTTGAAACTTGTCGCTCAACACCGGCTGATAGGCAACCGAAGCTACGTTTCGTATTCCTACATGTTGAAAATGTCGACTCAGTTGCCTGTTTGCTGGCGTTGTGCGGCAAGTTTCATAAAAAAAATCCCTGAGAAACATTTACGCGTCGAGTGTACCAGATACACATGATTCTATCGATGTGTCAGACGCTTGAATACGCTGTTTCAAATTCTCAATTCGAATGCTTTCCAGTTTCACGGTCTTTTATCGATCCAAGGTGCAGAAATGCATGATTCGCGTTTTTTAGAGGGAAAATCTCGTTCAAACACCAGCCAATCGGACCCTGGCGTTATTGGACACCAAAAATAATCGAAAGTCGTATCGGACACCAGCCCTTTTGGACACGGCCCAATTGGACACCGAGATTTATTGGACGCAGCCCGATTGGACACAGAGAATAATTGGACACAGCCCGATTGGATACGAGCGTTGTTGCGGACACATCCCCATCAGACCCCAAAGATTGAATGAATTTATAAATTCTCCAACAAAACCAAAATTGTCAGACGTGGAAAAGTAATACTGATGTGCCATTTTTAAATAATTTTGGTTTTAATCATTTATATATTTATTGAATCTTTGGGGCCCAATGGGGCCGCGTCCACGATACCGCTGGTGTCCAAAGGGGCTGGTATCCAATCAAGATGTGCTCAATATTTCTCGGACTTCAATCGGACTGTGTCTAAAAGGGCGGGTGTCCGATACGGCTTTCCGTTATTGTTGGTGTGAAATAACTAGGTGATACCTGATCGGCTGGTGTCCAAACGGGGTTCACCCCTTTTCGATACAATTAAGCATTTTTTAATATCCTTTGAATTTAACTTTCCCAGTCGTAATTGGAGATAGCATCTTTTCCTAACGCACTATTTTGAAATGGCATGGCGCTTCTTCCTATCGCATTTCGAGCTAGCACTTTGCACCTCTGATATGTCTATGTACGATCCGTTGAACTAGACGGTGATTATTTTAGCGCGTTCGTAACAGTCGTAACGCTCAGCTGTGAAATCGTGGTGCAAGCCTGAAACGGAATCGATGTCGCTCATTAATATACAGCTCAGCCGTCTGCCGTGCTGACAATCGATTTACTCATCTAATTTTTATAACACATTTGGAAACTAATGCCGACAATTTCATACCTATAATCGTTCGAAATCTCTGATTCTACGCACAGTTCATTGTTTTGTTTATAAAGCGTGTGACATCGAGAATGATGGAATAACTTTTTAATTCTATTTTTATTCACAGAATCTATAAATACTAAATAGAGGAGCGGCAAATGAGAAATAATTAATAGAACAAAGAAATCAAGTACAGATAGTTTGTTGAAGACGATTTTTCTTGACCTTGGTGAATTGTTGAATAATATTATTCTTGGATATGAAGATCGTGAACGTCAAAACACTTTTTTTGTGTTAACGTTTCAGCCCGGATGGGGGCCCTCCTCAGAACAATTTATTTAGAACATCTGTCACGAACAGAAATTATAAAATAATGTACAACCAAGTTATAACAAAATTAAATGTGAAAGGTTTAGGTAATAAGCAGGGATGTTTGTGCTAATATAAATGAGAGGAATTACCTGATGATGAACTGACACTTTCAAATAACGAAGAAAAGGAACCAACTAGTATGTAGTGAATGCGTGTTAGAATAACCGAGTAAAACACAAAAGTTCATTTTTTAAAAAACACTACGACAGCGATACGAAACTCCCAAGCATTCATCCTGGTTGTTAATTGAATAAAAACACACAACGACCGTTTTAGGTTTTGAGTCTGGAGCACTTTTGAACGTGTGGAACGTCCAGTGTGTAGTGGGGGGAGACCGATATCAGTCATTATCAGAGCAAGCACAGAGTCAACGGGTTAAATAGAAATCAGAAAATGTTAAGAAGGTAAAATCGAGAGCAAGCTCAGTCGGTAATAGATAGTTACGATGGGTGTATCACAGAGGTGTAAATAGTACTCAGATGTTCAATATCTTGTCTTCGATTGACAGAATTGGGATGTGCAACAATATTGCAAATTTCTAACAATAACCTATTGTAATACAATGGTTCAACGTCTATAATGCTGGCTTGAGAATAATTGAATGAATGGTCGAAATCGATGGCATGCCTAGTCAGTGCAGTATAATTATCCTCATGTTCATGGATATTGCGTTTATGTTCAGTTATCCTGGTGTGTAGTTGCCTAATTGTTTGACCTATGTAGGACATGTTGCATTGGTTGCAGGGAATTTTGTAGACTACACAAGAACGCATTTTTATTCAATTAACAACCAGGATGAATGCTTGGGAGTTTCGTATCGCTGTCGTAGTGTTTTTTAAAAAATGAACTTTTGTGTTTTACTCGGTTATTCTAACACGCATTCACTACATACTAGTTGGTTCCTTTTCTTCGTTATTTGAAAGTGTCAGTTCATCATCAGGTAATTCCTCTCATTTATATTAGCACAAACATCCCTGCTTATTACCTAAACCTTTCACATTTAAGTTTGTTACAACTGAGTTGTACATTATTTTATAATTTCTGTTCGTGACAGATGTTCTAAACAAATCGTTCTGAGGAGGGCCCCCATCCGGGCTGAAACGTTAATAGAAAAAAAGTGTTTTGACGTTCACGACCTTCATATCCAAGAATAATATTATTCAACAGATAATTTGTATTTGTCGGTGCAGCGCCTGAATGCCGATTTCCAGTAACTCATGAGTGCACCATCAGTTGCCGACCGAATTATGCGCGCGTTTGATTATTCAAAAGTTTAAATAATCTCAGCGCGTTTTATTCGATGAAAATTTAAAAACTCCGAAGAACGAGTGCACCGTAGGAGAAACAGACTGGAAATAACAATTGCGATCGATGAATGAAGATCCCGGTCGACGAAAATCGCTAACCAGGCGTCGCGGGGTCGGATTTTGACCCCGCGTAACGGCACAGGTTAAGAAACTCCGGTTTCTAGGTGTAATTAGACTGCTCGAACCCCGCGAAGATCGCGGGGATCGTCGACCCCTGCAGCCGCCTCACTGTTTGAGCTGCCAGATATGCGCTGAATGGTCTGCCTCGAGTCGGTGCGGCCAGTCTTGAGTACAATAGCAGCCAGCGGCAAGATGCGCGGACGGGTTTTGTGCTGGTTTCTTTTTATTATAAAATTCCTGACCTAACAGTCTTGTTCGACGATGGACGTGCCGCCGGGCCTCGAAAACTCGATGACTTCACTTAAGTGCCGGTCTCGCGAATTTCCCGACTTCCCGGAAGACGCGACCGTAAATATTCCGCCCCCCGGGGCATCTCGCATTTGTTCGTTCACTCGTTCATTCCTCAGCTCCGTTGAGACGGACGTCAGGTTATGTTTTGTTTTGTCTGGGGGGTTGAAGCTGTGTTGCCAACCTGCCAACCCCTCGCGGCCAATTTCTTCATCTGCGGTTAATTTTATCCTCCTGGCAAATAACCGCACAAAGTCGATCGATTCTTTGCAATTTTTCAGTCAAGGCTAGTCCGTTAATGTTCTTCGTCTGTATTAAGAAGAATTAATTTTAAAATTCAGGAATTCTGCTTCCAAACTACTTGAAATAATAAAAAATTAGTTGTTGATTAAACTGCGGTTCATGTTCAACAAGAGTTCTCCATTAAAAACGTATGATTTAATATTCGAATGTGTTTTCAGGCTGGTGTCGGTTCCTTTCAAGCATTAGTCGCACTCTGCGCTGGTTTGAGTCTCGCCGCAGACACCGTAGAGTTTTTCGTAGTACCTTACATCCTGCCCAGTGCCGAAGTCGAGCTGTGTATAGAAGACAATGAAAAAGGATGGCTAGGTAACAATATATTTAAACTTTTTACTTTACCTTGTTTCAATCTCCACCAAAAGCCCTTATCATTTGTGTTCAACTTATCGATGTCCTTCATCTCTTAAATCTTACCTCACCGACGGATTTCAGGCAATATAACTTTGGTCGGTCTAGCCCTCGGAGGATTATGCTGGGGCGGACTAGGCGACAGGTTGGGAAGACGGAGAGCTTTGCTTTCCGCAATGGCTGTGCACGCTCTGTTCAGCGGTGTGGCTACCTTCATGCCGACATACGGCACTTTCATGACCGCTAGATTCTGCTCCGCAATCGGGTGAGTTGAAGGGTTATTCAAGAAAAGAGAATAGGTATAAACAAACCCATTGCAATGCTTCAATTATCGATAACATTGTGTAATTAAACAGTGTTGGTGGAGCGCTTCCTTTGTCATTCGCATACCTCGCAGAATGCTGCCCTAGGTCCAGCAGAGGCTGTTGGACTGGTGCTCTAGTCGGCGCTGGAGCTCTGGGCGGCGTTTATGCGGCGCTTTTGGCCTGGGCTGTTGTGCCGACAACAGGGGAAATGGTTGTTCTTGAGAACAAGGAGCACTTTAGTGCCTGGCACAGATTTCTTCTGCTTTGTTGCCTTCCTGCACTTAGTGCAACAATCGGGCTTGTATTTTTACCTGAAAGTCCACGCTACCTTGTCGAGGCAGGAAGAGACGTCGAGGCAATGATGGTGTACCAGGTGAGCAGTGATCTTCCTTTTGCTCCTGTTCGCAGCCTCAGAATTTGCCTATTTAACTTTCTACTCACACATCCTGTCTCTTTGCAGAGAATATACAAGAAGAATAGCGCTCGCAAAGGCGGAACTGGCGCTCAGTATCAGCTCTCGGAATTGGAATTGCCGAGCAAGCGGCCCAGAGGATTGGCTCCATCTTCACCAGCAACACATGCCAGCGTTTTAGCCGATATTTTATACTCCATTGAAATGGTTGGTACATGGCACATTTTTTCACTTTGTTTTCTGGTTGCTTTCTATATCACACTCTACCGTCAAGATGCATATTTAATTATTTTGCAACTCCCACATACTTACACGATGCGTATTAACCGGTTTTCAATATGGTTAGCGTATGACTAGTTTTCGATAACTAACTTGTGTTAAATTATGAAAAAAAGTATGTGCTGTCTTTGCTTAAAAACAGATAGCGAAGAGAGTTTGTTCTAAATGATTGATAAGATAAACGAATCAAGTAATAACGATTGCTAAATTTGTTTTTTTGTTTCTATTTTCATTACAGTTTTGGAACTCTTTTCTGCAGCTGTTCTCGCCTCCTCATCTACGCATCACAATCGTTCTACTCATCATTTGGGTAGCTGCCGCATTTGGGTAGGGAGCTCTTCTTTTTTTTCTCTCCTATTTTTATAAAACTGTGGGAAACATCTTTCCTTCGCACGTAGAAATTCATCCATTGATTTTTCATTAATATTTTACCTTGTCTTTTACAACAGCCTCTACGGTCTGATGGCATGGTGTCCTGAATATTTGAAACTTCTTAGGGCAACAGAATACGAAGCTCAGACAATACATTATGCCGACAAGACTCACAATGGACGAGTTTTTAATGGGTCTCTGGAAAATCTTCAATACAAAAACTCTAAATTTATCAACTGCAAGTGAGTGGTTGAAATTTTATTTCCATTCTTCAAATATTTGTACCATCCTCATCACTGAATTTTATCATGTTGCTCCTAAAAAAAAATTCCACAAACATTTCACAAACATTTTACAAACATCCGATACGATTAAATTTTCAGATTTACAAAGATGATATTCAGCCACGTCGATTTTGACAACTGTACGTTTCAGAATGTCGAATTTAGCAGCATTAAATCTAGCAAAACACACTTCACCGACAGTACAATTGTAGACTCAAAGTGAGTATAGAGTTGGTCGAAGAATCGACTTCTTTTTCGGACTTTGTAATTCTACGATTAAGAATTTCTTTTATAATGCCATGTTCAAGCCTTATCTTTTTTTTTACCATGTCTGCAACTTAGATTCGTGGACACAGATCTGTCAGCGCA
This sequence comes from Neodiprion pinetum, assembly GCF_021155775.2. NCBI lineage: Eukaryota > Metazoa > Arthropoda > Insecta > Hymenoptera > Diprionidae > Neodiprion > Neodiprion pinetum. The sequence goes on along the minus strand of NC_060235.2, from coordinate 18,246,447 downwards.
GGTCTTTATTAGATGTAAATTGGAGAATAATACGGAGCTAAGCCTTAGCGGTCCGTGCCCAAGCCTCGACTTAGACTACAACATATACATTGAGGAGGCACTGCACGGCCATCTCGTGGCGCAGCTGGCCTTCGTCCCTGCGGCAGCTCTGGCTGGGTTTGCGCTGACTGTTGTCCAACGGCCGAAGATGATTGGTGGGATTTCTTTCATCTCTTCCACGCATTTCGTCTTCTTTCCTACTCATAGTAACCTTTTGTCAACAAACATTTCCGTTTCACAGGCATATCATTGTTCCTGTCGTCTATGGCTGCACTCTCTCTCATGCTCGTGGGCACAAACAGTTTGGCAATTCTTGGCTTCGAGGGAGGATTTATTGTGGTTTTTGCAGTCGCCTGGACCTCACTGACCATGGCTACGGTCGAGAGCTTCCCTACGCACCTGAGGTGAGTTGTTGCTCATTAGAACTATTTATCAAACATTTGCAGTCCAGTCCAAGAGCTGTCAAGCCAACAGTACGACCTAACGAAGGTTTGAAAGTGCGCAACTGAAGTTAATCAAATTGAATTATGTTGAAACAATATTACCTTGACACAGAAAAATTTTGAAACCTGAAAATTTGACCGATGTTAATTATCCAGCGCTGATTACAAACAAAATGAATGCTCTCCAAACCAACAGCTTGTCATATTTTTTCTATTTGGCATTTCAGTTGATCAAAAACACGTGATTATTGAAATCATAACGAGTGAAGAACAGTAAACCAATACCTTGATGAAAAAATACTCCACCTTTATCCAAAATCTATTTCTACAAATTTATAGATAATTCATTCACGAACATAGTGAACCCTATTTCGTTACAATTGGTTAAAGATGCAATTTTTTCGTTTTCGAAATGATTCAATAATGCGATCTCTTCAAATTCATCAATCATTGTGCTATTGTACCTGAAATTTTTCTTTTTCTTTCTTTTTTTTCTGTGTCAGGGGAGTTCTGTGTCAACTAAATTCCTCTGAATTAACTTTTTTTGATCTTCCAAAATTTCGCGACGTCATATTATTGTCTTGATAGCTCTGCTACTAGACTGTATATTTGCTACATCCCTCAAATCGCTTCCTTCATTTCATTGTTAGATCCAGAAGAAAAATATCAAAACATTCTTTGTTGTTCTAAGGTGTACTGGTTTTGGCTTCATGACAGCAGGCATACGATTATCGGGCTTGATAGGCACAGCTACTTACCAGACTTTGATTGGCGCGCCGCTAATAGCGCCAGCACTTCTGACAGCGACGGCATTGTTCATCGGTAGCATAGCTACCTTCAAGCTACCACAAACCCATACTGTCTTTTTGTGAAAGAAAAAGGAAGAAAAAATTAAGTCATAATGAATTAATATGTGGGTTCGGTACCTGATTGACGACTTTTTAAACAAATTGTATATGTCTACCAATGAAGAAAGTATGTTTGCTCGTATGTGCGTGTATGCGTGTGTGAATCTTAAATTGTCGTTTGATTTGTGAGTTTGTTTTTTTTCTGTTTTGTCGTCTCCAAGAAAGAAACAAGCTCCTAGGTACGAATATCTACATCATTTAATCACATTCTTAGCGTCAAATAACAATCAACGGTACTTTATATATGTATTATAGTTCGAGGTCGACAAATACTCACCGCTGACTTGGTGCTGCTGTAAACGAAACCGTGAAAATTCACAAAAAAAGTTGTTAGGCGAGTAAGTGTTTCAGCTATGGCACAAAAATTCAATTGTGAAAAAAAGAAAGGTACTCTCGCCAATCTTTATAGTCACCGACAGGTTGTAATGAAAGAAAGACCCCTAAATTTAATATTGTATAATGTAAAAATATTCTACGAGCTTGCACTCTCACGTATTACAAATCTATTGAAATGAGTTGAATTCAATATATTTATAGCAAATGGCAGAAAAAATTATTCATCAAAGTTGAAAATTATGTCCTGACCTACTTGACTTACGCCAAACATTGCTGCTAACTATAAAGCATAATAGAAAATTCAATTTTGAAAAATATAACACCGTGCACGCTGCTTTTAACTTGTTATACTAGAATTTAACACCTCTTCGTTTATTCAATCAAGAATGCTAACATGTAGAGATGAGTCAATGAGATTATTATCCCGTAATTCCCGTCGTCGTAGATTGTTGAGAGTTGTTATGTATACACAGACATTAATGATGTATGTTTATTAAAATATTAGCCGAATATTTAAAAAAGTAAAAAAAAAAAAACGAATGGCAATTTAAAAGTAGCCGGTTCATTTATGAATTAGAATTTGAATCGGTAACTTTTTTAAATGCGTACGTCCCATTGTGGTTAGTGAATTGTTGTTTCATATCAAATTGTTATTTTATAATGGATGAAGATTCGGGGAGAGTGGAAAGGCCGCTATTATAATAACGAAATGGTATTTTTATTTGAATTTTTTTTTTATAGCTTCATGTAAACAAATTGCATGATAATGATTGTGATCTTTTGAAGATGAGGACATTTCTGAAAAAAGAATTTGATATCTACGAAAAAGCAAGATTATCTAATTCGTTGGCTGTTGCGCACTTGTACTAGAGCTATATTGTATTGTTAGATAGTTCTATTATATCATTATTTGTATCAAAATTGAAATCTGACTATAAAACGAATGGAAAATAGAAGGAGAAGGGAAAATGACGAGTGCTGCGTTTAGATACAAATTATTGTTTGATTTTACATATCACGTTTTAAGTAGAGTTGAAGAGATAACTTGGTTCATTAGCTTATGATTATGGTTGTTATCATTAATATCATTATCATCATTATCATCATTATAATCAATTTTAGATAATTACCGTGCATATACAGGTATTTTTAACATTTAGGATTAAAATGAGAAAATTTGAAGATGGGTAAATTTAATTTATACAATGATGTGCAAGATTTGATGATGTAGCTAAGAAGGAAAGAGCCGGTGAGCGAGGGTGACTATGTGGTCCGAGGCAATATTATTATACATAATCTTATGTTTCACTTAATCTTAGGGATGGTTACATATCGAGGTTTTTTAGTAACAGACTTTCTATATACTATATATATATATTCGTATACGTATATTTATATTTATATGTTTGACGCGTACGGTCTTGGATGATTGTAATCACATCACATGACAATTTGACTGGATTGAAAAGGAGATAAAAACAGAAGAAAAAGACTTTGCTACTCAAATCACAGCACTCAGCACTTAGAGTGGAGACTGTTTTAGCTTTTAATCATTACACATACCGTTTATATTGTGTTATATATCATATTATTTAGTCGCTATAAAATACGTAGCTTCGAGTAATAACTATGTTATGAAACTAACCAGTGAGCGTTATCGCGACTTCATTCATCCCAAAGTGAGTTATAATAGAGAAAGATGACCATAATAAAATCAAATGTACCATTTAACATACCAATATCGTAGTTCGTTCAAAACTCGCATTGGAATAACAATAAAAAGCAGGAGTAAAACAAAGATCCAGTCACGAATTATCACAGGCTGCGAGTTTGTCAAAATATACTTCTCGCAAAAATTAAGGGAACAACAAAATTTTCGCAATTTTTTGGTGATTTTCAACAGGCTGTATTTCAGTGAAAAATGGTCGTGCAAGAAATAAAAAAACAAAGCTTTTGAAGCTTGAAGACTCTAGTTTTTGAATTTTTTGGTTAAAAATTTTTCGAAGCACTATTAGCCATGCAATCCTTGGATAAAGCACGAAGAAAAAATTTTCAAAATTTTTTACGTTTTTTCTTTCGCTCTACGGGCATGGAAAAATTTTTCCGAGCTAAACCAATGCATAGGTCGCATAGCCTGTTTATTCAGCTTCAAGATGCTTTTTTTTAAACCTCAATACGACCATTTGTTTTCGAGATATCGAATTTTGAATGCCAAAGGATCCTTTTTCACTCAACTGCCGATATCTCTGGAACTACTGGTCGCACAGCGAGCCGAAGGGCAGTTTCTTTTTCTGCAGAAAATTTCCTACAAAAATCGGTCAAGGTTAATGTCAAAAAAATTTTTTTTCCACCTGTAGCGTTAACGTGAAAAAAGAGCAAAAAAATGCTATTTTGCCTTTCTTTGGATAATTGACTGTATCTTCGTCAATATTGGGGGGAAAGCTTAGGTTAGAAGATAATTTTACAGCCTAATGTACCCCAAAGGTCCCCCTAAATCGGTAGATCGATCGGTTCAGCAGTTTTCCTGGACCGATTGATTGAAATTTTGAAAAAATTAAGGGAACAAGGTTTTTGGTTCTTGAAGAATTTTTGGATAATCGACTGTATCTTCGTCAATATTGGGGGGAAAGCTTAGGTTAGAAGAAAATTTTGCAGCCTAATGTACCCCAAAGGTCCCCCTAAATCGGTAGATTGATCGGTTCAGCGGTTTTCCTGGACCGATTGATTGAAATTTTGAAAAAATCAAGGGAACAAGCTTTTTGTTTCTTAAGGAACCTTGTTCTCTTAATTTTGTCAAAATTTCAATCAATCGGTCCAGGAAAACCGCTGAACCGATCGATCTACCGATTTGGGGGGACCTTTGGGGTACATTAGGCTGTAAAATTTTCTTCTAACCTAAGCTTTCCCCCCAATATTGACGAAGATACAGTCAATTATCCAAAAAAAGGCAAAATGGCATTTTTTTGCTCTTTTTCACGTTAACGCTACAGGTGGAAAAAAAATTTTTTTGACATCAACCTTGACAGATTTTTGTAGGAAATTTTCTGCAGAAAAAGAAAATTAGAAGAAAATTTTGCAGCCTAATGTACCCCAAAGGTCCCCCTAAATCGGTAGATTGATCGGTTCAGCGGTTTTCCTGGACCGATTGATTGAAATTTTGAAAAAATCAAGGGAACAAGCTTTTTGTTTCTTAAGGAACCTTGTTCTCTTAATTTTGTCAAAATTTCAATCAATCGGTCCAGGAAAACCGCTGAACCGATCGATCTACCGATTTGGGGGGACCTTTGGGGTACATTAGGCTGTAAAATTTTCTTCTAACCTAAGCTTTCCCCCCAATATTGACGAAGATACAGTCAATTATCCAAAAAAAGGCAAAATGGCATTTTTTTGCTCTTTTTTCACGTTAACGCTACAGGTGGAAAAAAAATTTTTTTGACATCAACCTTGACAGATTTTTGTAGGAAATTTTCTGCAGAAAAAGAAACTGCCCTTCGGCTCGCTGTGCGACCAGTAGTTCCAGAGATATCGGCAGTTGAGTGAAAAAGGATGCTTTGGCATTCAAAATTCGATATCTCGAAGACAAATGGTCGTATCGAGGTTTAAAAAAAAGCATCTTGAAGCTGAATAAACAGGCTATGCGACCTATGCATTGGTTTAGCTCGGAAAAATTTTTCCATGCCCGTAGAGCGAAAGAAAAAACGTAAAAAATTTTGAAAATTTTTTCTTCGTGCTTTATCCAAGGATTGCATGGCTAATAGTGCTTCGAAAAATTTTTAACCAAAAAATTCAAAAACTAGAGTCTTCAAGCTTCAAAAGCTTTTTTTTTTTATTTTTTTTACGACCATTTTTTACTGAAATACAGCCTGTTGAAAATCACCAAAAAATTTCGAAAATTTCGTTGTTCCCTTAATTTTTGCGAGAAGTGTACTATTAGGCATTATTTCTCTTCGTCACATAATAAGAAAAATACTATAAATAGAAAATAATGACACTTTCAAGAGACACTTCTACAAGCAATTGATACAGAAATGTTGGCTTATTTTGATACGAAGGAATAATAATACAAATTCGATCAGTCATTGCAGCCTGTGTCAATGAAGAAGAATAAAACAAATAGAAATTATAGGATTTCAAAATGATGGATCGCAGAAGAGTATCAACATTTATTGTCTCTCAATTAGTTCTTTTCCAGACTTTACGAATAATATATCAATTCGCTTTAAACAATGAACGCAAATAGATATAAATATGTATGTAATACAATGTTAATCATTTGGTCAGCCCGAAATAAGTAATAAAATATATGTATCAAGAATAGATGATAGAACAATACGTATATCGACTTTGGTGTGAAAAAAAATCTTCACATTCAGAATAATCTTGAAGCGCAAACTGTATTTTTACAATTTTGACATACGTGCATTATTGCTATAAAGTCAATAAATGAAATTAACAAATGCAGATTAAAAAGGATGCCTGCAAAGTTATGTTACACATATATTTGAGGTATTCCACCCCAAACCAACCTATGTCTAACTCTCACGATTGGGTACTTTTTTCTTTTTAAATATGGTGTAGAGTCTACAAGAAAACATCTTTTGCCGAGTTTTAGATTCTTTTGACCAATTTTATTGCTCTCAAAAACACGAAAACCCAATTTTCGCATGAATGGTCCCAATCGATCGTCTTCAAATTTTTCGTCTAAATTCTTTGTTAAAAAACAAAATTTCGAGCCCTGATGAATGTGGGCAAGCTATTGGTTTAGAAGCTAAGTCCAAACAAGTAATTAAAAAGTGGAAAAAAATTGAATTAAATGTGAATTTAAAAAAATACAAATTTATGTTTTATTCGTTTTTTCTTACTTTTCAATTACTTGCTTCACCTGTAGCTTCTAAATCAGAAACGCAAAAGTGAGAAAAATCAAATAGAATATAAATTTTTATTTTTTAAAGTCAGATTTAATTCAATTTTTCCCACATTTCAATTACATGTTTTGACTATAGTTTCTAACTCAATAGCTTACCCATTTCCATCTTGATTTCAAGATTTTCGTTTCTTAATGAAGAATTGATGACAAAAATTTGAAGCGAGTCTATTGGGGCTATTCATTCAGTTGTGTTTGCATGTTTTCGAGAGCAGTAAAAACCAAATCAGTGGAAACAAAAATCTAAAACTCGGTGAAAGGTGTTTTTTTTTTTATACACTCTATACCACATTTAAAAATAAAAAGAAACGCTGATGGTGAGGGTAAGACATAAATCGGTTTGGGGTGGAATGCCTCATATACATAGAATACAATACATACTGAACATTTTTTCCAGATTGTTCTTATTGTTACTCTTTTTATACTGTTACTGTATTTTATTTTTTTAATTTTACTGGTTTAAATACTGTCATATACATTTGAGAAGTAACTAAACGAAATGTAGATGCAGTCATAATGAAACCCAACGTTGTTTCGAAACCTTGCGAATACACAGGTATAGTAGTAAGACGGTACGTTTAGAGGTAAATAGGTGAATTGCGAATATGAGAAGAGGAGCAGTAAGCTAACGTTAAACTATATCTGTAAAGTTTGTTTTTTAGCCAATATACTAGTATTGTAATCTAAACTATTTCTATTTGATCTCAATTTCAGAATAGTAAATCATATTTAAAGCGATGAAATTATTATATATAATAATAATAGTAATAGTAACAATAAAATAAGAAATGGAGTAAGAAATTTAATAAAAACATTAACTTCGTCAGAGAATTTTTAAACTAGACGCCAACAAGGCTAGGATTTCACTTTCTTACCGACCGAGTCAATTCATCACCCACCACAGCTTTCCGTTCCAGTCAAAGTTCCAGAAATTATAATCACAAAATGGATCAAAGTTCGTACTGCATCAAATATGTATACGCATGTATAAAGGGGCATATATACAATCATTCCATCCGTTGATGAAACAATACAAACGTTTTTCCACATATGTACAAATATGTTAACATGACTTACGTGATGGCGCCGATAATGAAAATATTATTGTTGAGTCTGCAATAACCTAATGAATAATGTGAATGAAAAGTATTGAAGAACGGACTCACTATGCGGTGAGTAGTCAATAATAATTACACATCCATAGAATAATGAATTAGGAGGTGGAAGCCAAAAATCAGTATTACGTGAACTAAAAATGAACCAAAAACTAATCTAACGTGATACAGGTGATAAATCAAGGTGGTTTTGATATCTGCAGAAATTATACCAAACCAGTCATCTTCGTAGCGTTGATATTCTTCGCCGGGATATTCTTGACAGCTATCCTCTTACGGCTCAACGTTCAGATTCTTTTCGCATCTTCATGGCTGGAAAACCAGAAATACCTCGCATCCTTATCGAGCAGGTTTGAAGTTCATTGTAATTCCAATTCTGCTCCTTCGAGACCTAGTCATTTAATTTTCTTGAAATCTTTCAGTGGCAAGGTTATTTGCTACCTAACAATACCAGGGAACGACACCACGGCACATCTAAGTGCTTCAAGCGTCGATCCAAATCTCTGCACTCATGTCATAATTGGTTTTGCCAGTGTCGTCAACTGCACCATCAACCTGGGTGGAAATGACAAAATCTACAAAGATGCCATCAATTTGAAGAGCAAGAATCCACAGCTGAAGGTTATGGTCAGCGTCGCCGGTATGAATGAAATATCGACTGGGTTTCCAGTAATGGTTCGAAACCACGCAAATAGGAAAAAGTATAACTGATTTTCGGGCATAAACGCATTTTTATGGTTTTCAAATCTATCCATGCAGCCAATTGTGCCTCAACTGACGCTCATCTGTCTCTTTACAGATTTATTAGGTCAGTATTAGCAGCAGCCAAATCTCTGCGGCTGGACGGTCTTGATATCGACTGGGAATTCCCGGCATGGCTAGATGCTGATGCTCGTCAAAAGATCCACTTTGTCCAGCTGCTATACGAGTTGAAGAGGGCGTTTACCAAGAGAAAAGACAAATTAGTTCTATCCGCAGCAGTTGCTGCATCCGAGGCTATGATAGACCAATGTTACAATGTACCTGAGATAGCGGAGTAAGCATAATGATATTTGAACTCATATGTTGTGCTCAGAACTTTTATGATCTGTAATATTTCACTACATTCAATCGTTACGTTCTAGACACGTGGACTTTGTTAATTTAATGGCTTATGATTATCATTTCTACGCTCCTGAATTGCCCTTCACTGGTCTCAATGCCCCGCTTTATCGGAGCGGGAAGGATGCCGGTTTGTTTGCCACTATGAATGTGAATTATTCAGCGAATTACTGGGTGATGAAAGGAATGCCTCGAAATAAAATTGTCGTCGGTATACCGACGTACGGACATTCGTTCAAATTACAAAACGTCGAAAATCACGGACTGCAAGCCCCTTGCAGTGGATATGGCTTACTGGGTTATAGCGGCTTCGCATCATACCCAACAATCTGTGGTTTTCTCAATAATTCGGCCACGCGTGTTTTTGAGAACTCAAGTCAAGTGCCGTACGCCTACAAGGACACGGAATGGATATCATATGATGATATTGTTAGCGTGAGTACAAAGGTGCGTGAACTCCATTGTTGATAAAGAAAATAAATACATTGATTTCTTCTGTCAACTTTCGTTTAATCTCTGACTTGTTTCGTTTCTTCAGGCGAACTGGATACGATCATCAGGGTTCGGTGGCGCGATGATATTTTCTCTAAATGCGGATGATTGGAACGCGACTTGGCACCGGGATTCAACATTCCCATTGACGCGTGCTGTCGCGAATATTATTCGCGATGATCTGAATTAGACAAATCACATGTATTAGATTTTGTCGAAAGATGCAACGATTTTTTTTGTATCGTTACTCTCAAAATCTAGATTATACCAAATTTAATTCCCGCCGGCTAGAATGTGGCTATTAATTATAGTGCGAAAATGTTTTGCATCACGCGAAATCATGTCGCCGAACATCATAAAAGTAAAAAAAAAAACATGACTATTGAATCTTTATCACTTTATGTTATACTTCGTATTCTTATATGCATGGCAAGATCGTCCGCTCATCGATGAATGTTTCGTTTTAAATAAATTGGGTATTTGCATGATTTTTATATTTCTTAACTTTTGATGTTTTTCGATTCTATAAATTTTTTTAGAATTTTTGAAAAAAAAATATCTTGTTTTTGTTTATGCGTATTTAAATAATTTAATGAATAAAAAAAAGGCAATATTTAAATGAATAAGTAGCTCCATCTCGCGTATGTGACGTCACAATGCTGAATTTTTTTGAAATTTTTAGCGCCAAGTTCTCCTGTAAGCACGCCGTACGTGTAATCAGCTGTTGCTCTGTGTTGTGATTGATGAAAAGAACGTCTGATAGTGCTGTTTATTATAAACTAAAGTTATTAAATTATTTAATATGTCATTAAAAAACGATTTTTGTTGGTGAATAGTACCAACTTGTAAAAATACTCAAACTAATGCTTGCTTAACATTCTTAGTATAATAACATTGACGTGATCATAACCTCCACACAATTATCCGTGTGAGTTAAAAAAAAAAAAACACCACACAAAAATTGATTTCTATTTTAATTATTTTCACCGAAGTCTGACATTAATTATACAATGTATCAAACTTAAAGTTTAAAAAACTTGCTTAAAATTTTTTTAGCGCTAGAAAATATTGTACATTACTCTTTGTGGATTCAAATAAACGCGCCAGTAGCAGCACAATGACGTCAAACCAATCACATTCCGTTTTATGTCACGTGACGCTTATGTGATTTAGGACCACTTTTATTTATTAAATTATTTAAATATTTATAAACAAAAACAAAATATTTTTTTTCAAAAATTCTAAAAAAATTTATAGAATCGAAAAACATCAAAAGTTAAGAAATATAAAAATCATGCAAATACCCAATTGAACATCCACTGTAATCTTAACACATTAACGACCGGCAGCCTATTAATAGGCTTTTCGTCGCCAACGCTTACCGACCGGTAGCCGATATACTGTTGAAACGCTAGCGGTCGGTAAGGTGTTAAGATCTTTTTTGTATCTTTTTTCTCCGTTCGCTGTGGGCATAGAATCAGCTCAGTCGATAACAGCGCAATCCCTTACCGTGCCTATTACAGGTTATAGTACGCATGGTTTGAGTAAGTTTGACGTGATAACATCGCAAGTTCGAAAGAAGCAATGCCGTTGATAGTGGTGACGGGGATACCGTCGAGCGGAAAATCGTCAAGAGCCTTAGAACTGAAAGGATACTTGGAAAAAAATCACAGCAAAAATGTTGAAATAGTTAGTGAATTCGACGCAATAGTGAAGGCTGGTTACGACAAGAATACTTTCTATGCAGGTAGGCAGATGCCCATTTACCTTAGTGCATTCAACTCGTCGTCTGCTGTTTAAAAAATTAAAATATTATGTTTTTACCAATCTACAGACTCGCGGAAGGAGAAAAGCATCCGTGGCGATCTCAAGTCTGAGGTGCAAAGGCGACTGAATCCAAATGACACTTTAATTCTGGATGGTAGTAACTACATAAAGGGATATCGATATGAATTGCACTGTATGTCGAAACTTTACAAAACCCCTCAGTGCACTATCCACTGTGAAATCCCTGCTGAGCACGCTTGGATGTTGAACAATCGTCGAGACGAGGAGCATAAATATACTAGAGAAATATTTGATGCTCTGGTAGCTAGGCAAGTAGTTTACTTTACGCGATGCACAACCTGATTCAATTAGCAAATCTCTTCACTCATTCTGTCCACGTTATTTAATTAAGGTACGAGGCACCGGATAGCAGAAATCGCTGGGATTCTCCGTTATTTGCTGTGTCTCCAGAAGATGAATTGAAACACGAGGAAATTTACGCTGCTCTGTACAATGTGAAGGCTCCAAAACCAAACATGAGCACTCAGTGCGTAAGTATTTAAAATTTTCAGAAAGGATAACAATGTCAAACATATGAATGAATTTTAATACCTAAAACATTTATTATTTCAGCCTCCTCTTTCGTCCACCAATTATTTGTATGAATTGGACAAAGTAACACAGGAAATTGTTAGCGTAAGTTATTACTTATTGAATATTTGAAACCAAGAATGTAGCACATTCTTATGCTTGTGATTTTATTTTTCAGGCCATTTTATCAGCAAAGCAAACTCTTGGTATTGAAAGCAACATAAAAATCCCAGGTTACGGATTGACAGTCAATCGTTCTGGAACTGGACCACAGTTGACCAGGCTTAGGAGGCAGTTCTTGACCTACAGTAAAATGCAGCAAAGCGAGCCTAGTCAAATAGCACCTTTATTTGTACAATATTTGAATAAAAGTTTGTAGGTATATTTTATGTTCTGTATATTTTATAACTCATGATAGGAATGAGTAGTTTAAAGAGTATCGATCGATTGGGAAATTGATGTGGAGTTTCAGCAACAAATTTTTTACTAAAAAAATTATATTAATTGTAGAACTTTATGGACACTTTACAATTCTATTTTACATATTAGTTCCAAGTACTTTTACATGTACTTATTTCTAATAGAATTTTATATGTACACGAATTTAATTTGGTACTTCGATTCACAAGGGAATACATATTTATTACTACTATAGCTTGTCAATATTATTACACACGTGTGTAATGAAAAAGGAAAAGAACAAAAAAATTCGTTACACATGCACTGATTGAATAATCGATCAGTACAAAATAATTGACATACACATATTTTCCAAGCATTGAAAAGGCACTATGAATATATTTTAATAATCGAGTTGTCGGTGTTGCGTTTTATACTTACATTAAGATTTAACTTATATCAAGGATTTCCTCAACTTATAATAATCATTTGAAATGAAATTTACATGTGTTGAGATACCTGCTGTGTCATGTATGTAGTATCTTTTCAATGGACTGAGTAATAAAGAAAGACGTTGCATACAATTTTTACGTATGACTTATGGCTCGGTTTTACCGGTGGTTACGCTATAAACGTATAATACATCTTTCTACTCAGGCATGCATGTTACAATATTTTTATTTTTGTCCGTTAAAGCTGCGTAAACCTATAAACATTAAACATGGAAGATTATTCTATCTCGCAAAAGGGTATTTTTAAACCCAACGTAAAAAGATGCTTCAACTCCAAACCACAGACTGCATTTCACATGATAAGACGAAATATGAAAGGTACTGAAGTTGGTCTTAATTAACAGCTTTGGCCAATCACAGATATGAATCACCTTATTTATACTGTCAACTTGGATTGTTTTTCTTTTTTTTTTTTTCTTCAATAGCAAGTTTTAAAGTAATATAACAATTATATTTATATTTATTCTTATGTTTTGTAGCAAAATCAACTACAAAACATATTTGCTTCGAAAATATCAGTATTTCATTTTGCATTTAAAAAAAAGGTTTCAATTATTTACTAATGACATAAGGACATATATAATTGGGAGAAATATTCAGTCAGGAATGCACTTATGATCTATTGATGATGCAATATAACACGTATTTGTTTTATATGGAGTTACAACAATAAAAATAGTGTCAATAGTGTTAGATTTCGAAACAAAAAATAATATATGCAAGGATGTATTTTAAGTTCATCTACCTTGCAACTGCAACGAGTGCAATTCATTTGTACTTGAAATATGACTGAAATTTGCTGTAAATTGTACGTAACTTAGCGAATCATATAAAAAATTCACTCAATATACGCGCGCGCGCGAGTGTGTGTAGGTGAATATACACATAAATATACATATATATATATATATATATATATATGTCTGCTCTTGCTTTTGTTCATCTAAACGAAGTGTTCGAAAACGCTTTTCTTATACACATTATATTAACACAACTAATAAAATTTCTAACGATTCTTTCTTCTAATCAATACAACATTATACGCACAATTGAGTGATTCAAAGTTCCAACGTCCAGGGCGTGAACACCCATTCAACTGATTTTATTCTTTTTTTATTTTACTTCATTTTATGTTTTTCCAACTCTACGTCGCCTCATAATTTTCTCTAATGTAAAAATAAATGGTGACCTTTTGTAACCTATAGTATCGATTTGGTAAAAGTGTCTTTGATCCAACTGTACAACCGCTCTAATTGAGCACTGCTCAACAACACGTAATCAGCCCAGTAATTCCAACAGGTATTCTTTTCATGTGTCGCAGAATGTCTAATTTGTCCAACAACATATGCGGAATGAGCCGTAAGCTCTGGCATTTAGTTTTCCTGCTCCTGTGAACCGTTGGATTCTGAACCATTAATGTGATTACTCAAATCCGACGACGAATTTGCCTTAGGTTTTCTACAGACGAAATACACGCTGTTGTACTCATACTGTAGCATGCTGTTCGTGTTCTGAGCATAACGGGTTTTTACGTGGGTATCCTCTCTCTGTAAAAAGAAATGGGGAATTAAAAATTTCTCAACAGAGGACAGTCTAGGAAAATGAATATTAAAAGAGACGATAAGTAAGAGATCTTAACCTCCATCCGGAATCCGAGGCCCATTATAACCTCGCGGACAGCCTCGTAGCTTGGTTCTATCGAATCTTCCATTGGTATGTCGCTGAAGTGGTACAACAACGGTCCTAAGTTTATCCAAACTCCGCCAGGCTTCAGAATTTTATAAATTGTTTCAATAAATTGTACTACGTTGTTCGCACAGTCAATGAAAAAACAAGTTGCTACACAGTCCCAGTGATTATCTTCCGTGTACACCTGGAATGAATCAATTAGAATTCAAGAAATTTAAGTGGCTGTTGAAAGATTTTACGCTTAATAAGTCAAGGCAGATTGCTCACCTCCAAAAAATCACCCGCAGCCATGGAAAATTGTGCATTTTCGGGGAGGTCACTAGGATTTACGTCGGGAAATAAAACTGCGTGCGTTTGATGCTCGGGCTTGAGGTTGTTCATGTATTGATGAACCCAGGGATGAACCTGGTACGTGTTTGTTCCTCTGCACCTACAAAAAAAGTGTTAAAAATTGATTATCCCAATACGTAACGGTTATTAGATGAGCAAATGAATCCAGAATTCCATTAAAGGATCCACAATTATTTTTACTCACTTGTTCAGGACAAAATGTGAAGCGAACAGCATGAAGAGAGAAAATTCATTTCCTTGGCATGTGTATCCTCGTCTGGCTATTTCGTACGCAAGTCTTCCGAGCCCTGCGCCAGGTACTAGGACTTGCACTTCTGACGGTACACTGGAAACGAATCCAGTAAGTTAGATTCAATTTGTAAATTACACTGTTTTAGTCTAGGACAAACAAACTTTGACCAAGACTACCTATGATTGGTCAAATCATTTTCTTTTACCAAAAATCAGGAGGAAACTGTTGGAGTATTTCGTCTATGATAGGTTGATAACAGGACAGTCTTTCTTGGGCACCCTCTTCGCTCCAGTCTCTAACTAGCTGCTTTATTGTTGCTTGTACTTTTTCCTGGTCAGCCATAACCGGTCGAGGATTTGGCGTCTGGAATCAGACCTACCTATGTTTCGTACAATAGAATATATTTCTGTGAAAATTAATCGTTGAGAGTCAACGAGGTTCAATGCAATTTTTTCGATTTAACCACTTCTAACACGAACAATAATTAATTGGAGCTCGAAAGAATATATATGTAATATACATGGAACATCCTTATCAGATCTGCTACAGAGACTCAAGACTCAAGGTATTTATTAACTTTTTGTGAGTCTTCTTTTTCTAAATTTCAATCAATTGTCATCGCTCGTGTGAACTTTTTGAAATAAAAAACACAGAATATGAATTATGTACAACATATTAGAAATGTGTTGCAAAACGAAAAAGTGTCACCGACGTGAATGTTAATATCGGGGAATATTTAATTGTAAAAGGTAATCTAACACGCAAGGATGAAAGTTGAAGGTATGGTGATGCATCAAACGATGAAAAACGTTTCTTACACTCTCGGTTTGGGCAGTGGTCGGACTGACGTTTTCAAAAATATGAGTCACATCTTTAATGATGAGTTTAATAATGTGGTCGTTGTTCTCAATGCATCTTTTGATCTCTTGGAGTTGTTCTCTGTACTTGGAAAGCAGCTTCTGATGATGACCAGGTAGAGACATGAAGTAAGTTTCCGTTTTCTTCACCCGTTGTAGGGAATGGGGTCTGTAAAGAGAATAAAATTCTCATGCTATTGAGAGAAGGGTTGTTGACAAGAATCGTGCGAAGTATCGACAGTCACAAAATACACCGAAATCAAACTCCGGTGATCGCGTGCCGGCAGTTTCCTACTAGTTGCAAAAATACCGAGGGTCCGAACCGTTGATCGGACTAAAAACAATTCCAATGTAAGTGGAGAAAAAGGCGGTGATAGGTTATGTCGCCGCTCGGTATTAAATCCCGAGCGAGGGCAAAGCGGTCCAAATCTTAATAGTTCAAGAATAATTTACCTGTAGTATTTAAAGGCAGACACTATGCGGAGAAAATGCATTCTTTCCTCCTCGTCTTCGTACGAATTGTGCATTTTTCGGGAATAAGAATTTGGCGACGTATCCATTGTATTATAGTTCTTAATTTTTATCTATATTCTTTTATTATTCCTATGATTTACCAAGCGATGGATCTTCGCGTACACGGTATGTACTTATGTAGAGTGCATACAGCATGCGCTTCTGTTTTTCGAAGGTGGAAATATTTTTTTCGCCGCTTGGTACATGCGTTGCCGCTTTACCAACCAACCGAGAATGTAAGTTGATCGAATGGCGCGACGCCTTAGTCAGTAAGGTCGGAAACTGCATTACGTTGAATTCTCGCGAGCAGAGAAGAATTCACCTCATCCAGCATGGAGACTAAAGTACAGGAGTCCAATCTCTGTATTGAAGATGCGTCCGCGAAATCATAAGAAATAAGGGTTCCGCTACAGCGGCGTCTGTCGTCACTCTGGACCACTGATATATATATACACTGGATTGGATTAAGCGTGGTGCCGTCACGCCAATTGAACGGTAGCCATTTTGTACAGATTCTTGTCACTTCAGATATATATGTGATATATGTATGTGTATATAATCGATTGCGATGGAAAATTACAGTAACAATTATTGAGGTAACAATGAGTACCTGCGTTTTTTGCAAAACAAAGCAATCAAAATATAGTGGGCGATCATTTCACAAGTGAGTATACAACGCTGAAGCGTTCTGCAAATGATAACTTGCAAAGGTTATGTCAGCATACGAAGTATTTACTAATTATATTTAACGAGTATTATAACGTACGAATCGGGTCAGCAAAAATTCACAATATTTGAATTATGAACTGATCTTATTATAATTGAAATTGAAAACTCGGGTATTATTGACTCAGGGATTAAATTATAATTCGATATGTAGATTTCCCGTGAAAGATGTGTTGCGCCTTCAGCAGTGGTTAAAAGAAATGAAGAGGAAGGACTGGAAGCCAAACCGAAATAGCACATTGTGTTCAGCTCATTTTGCAAATGACTGCTTTGATAGGACAGGATTCCTAATTACATTGAAAAAGAAAAGTGTACCAACTATATTTGACAACCCAAAATCAGAGTGTTCATCTTGTCACCGATTAAGGGAATATGGACATGGCTATTCATTCTTCAAGTAAGTACCGTTACTCAATGCAACATAACGTGTGAATTAATAAATTTAAATTCTGCTTGTTATGTAGGTTCCCATTGGATGAACCTGATATTATGAAGCAGTGGATCGCAAATATAAACATTGGACCCTGGTCTCCATCAAGTGATAGCTTTCTGTGTTCCGACCACTTTGAACCCTCTTGCTTTCAGAAGAAAAGTAAAAATTATATAACTTTACCAAAAGGCAGTATCCCAACGTTATTTGGTAAGATCTGAAACTATTAATCCCTTTTAGGTCAGAGAAAACTCAGTGTGCATGAAGACACGTTGATGTGATGCACTATTGCGTCAATTCCGTCGAAGCGGTTAATTACCTACAGATTATAAAGTGCTCTGTTACAGAAAAATCGTGTGTGACACATTTCTGTGTATTTCCATTGTCGTTATTTATTAGTAACTTATCCGTAGGTTAAAACTTGCAGCAGACCGAATTTCAGGATGAATCCGATCGGCCCACCATAGTGAATTTAACCAAATTACATGATCACCTACACATTTGTACCTGATTTGCATGCTCAGGTATGTACATCTTTTTTATTTTCTTTTGATTGTGCTTGTAACTTTTTCTTCATGTGAATGGAATGTGGATTGATACTACTAATTATATTACGTTTGTGGTTTATCGCACGCAACTCTATAAAAATGCCTTAACGTTTGCAAGGAATGTTTTATTCTCCATATTTTTGAATAAAGTTTTTACTCACCCAATTCGATATAATTTAATTCAAAACTTTTTTTTACATGTCTTAAGCTCCACTTTGATGATCAATGGATGGTAAATGGATTCCCTAATGGTTGAATTAGTGTTATACAAATTTTTGAATAATCCGTATGGAATTCAGCCCACCATAGGATGAAGGATAATGGACGGAAACTTCTTAGAATTGAGGACTTCTTTTGAACATAAAGAAAAATCACGCTTAAATACAAGTTTTTCGTCATATTATTTAATGATCTTTTACACCATATAATTGTAAATAATCATATACTTTCGAAAAAATGATTTGTTCTTCATTTAATGTGTCAAACATTATTTTACTCGTCAAAAACTTTTTTATGTGACGAATATATCGTTAGATCTAAATAGCATATATTACGCAGTTCAAATCTAGCGCGCATTTTGTGACAACTTTCTGTACAAGATGGCGGAAATTCAATTGTTCAATTGGACGCACTAGCTTACACGTAGAGTATACGCAGTATACGGTAATATCCAATCCAGTGTATATATATATCAGTGCTCTGGACGGATAGCTATATGTATATTAGATATATTAGTCTCCATGATGCTGCACATATTTACGTTCATTATAATTATCATAATTTTGGTCACTATATCACTGTATTACTATATTTATAGGATCAATACGTCCGGAGCTACGCTGGTGATAAAACCGTGCACCATTAAATCTTGGACTTTCGCGGACGCTTTTTCTACCTCTCCGCTGTAACATCCGACCGGAACGTCCGTATGTTTTATCGACTATTATTACTGCATGTTACTTTTATCAACTAACCAAACTCGAAGTACGAGAATCTTGTAACCATAAGAAATTAAAACAACTGTATAACTATTTGGAATATCCCTAGATGGAAATAACTATGAAATTCACTAGCCGAGGCTTAAAAACCATGTTACGAGATCTTCGTACTACAGAGAACTATAATACTATTATGCGTTATTATATATCACTATCATATTAACACTATAATTAACTAACACAATTATACCCAATTATTATATAGCACTCAACAATGCCATTTAGGCATTCGGAGCTAAGAGCTATACTATAAGCAACATACGCTTTACTATATAGCCTGGAGTATAGAAGACTGTAAAACCATAGATAAATGCATAACCAATATAATGTAAAGATAGCACTGCTGCAATAACCCATAAAACCAGAGACTGCAAAACCATCAAACCGTGAATGCTAATTACCAAGCATGAACTATACCTTCTTCCGCAACGCCGTATTGTAGGCAACACGCGCAACGTTTTGAAGGCAATGCAGATCTCCAATGTGGAGCCATACAGAGCCTTACCTAGAGAATACATTAGGAAACTTACCGACGAAACGAAAACGTTCTAGAAGCTTCCAAGCCGATTTATATCAATATAAGAATTAACAACTACAGAAGGGAATCATATACAAAAGCACACATGTAAACCTGCTCTAAAGCTATGAATCATCAAATTACTAAGTACTCTAAATCTGTTAAGATAGTTATAACACAAACAACTAAAGATATTCGCAGCAGCGTGATTCTAATAATGTTAAACAAATAACAAACTATGTTCATAAACAATTGCTATTGTACTCCAGGTTAACAACGACAGTAGTCGACTTTAATACATATGCAATTCTATATAGATACAACTATAAAACTAACAACGACAGTAGTCGACTATAACACATATACAATTCTATATAGATATAACTATAAAACTAACAAACGACAGGTAACCAAAATGAAATATGGGCTTTGTAACGAGCAAGATAGCAAAAACATTAAAAGGTAGACAGGTAGTTAAGTGGCTGAGGGGCGCCAGAAAGGGGGCTGGCGCCACAAAGGGGGCTGGCGCCACAAAGGGGGCTGGCGACACAACGAAAAGCTCACGCAGTTCGGAGAACTACGGAACCAAGTCCACGCACCTACACCACCGCACCAAGCAGCGATATACCATACGTAAAAATCTACAATATAGTAATAGCTAAAGAACTAAGATCACAGGCGTGCATGCGGCGAAGATGTCGTGCCCTAATTAGAATTCCTAGAAAAGAGGGGAGGTGCGCAAAGGCGACCAAAAAACTAGAGAGGGGGATCGTTCTGCGCAACGATCGACCCCTATAAAAAGGGCGACCGATCACTCGATCGCTCTCTTGTGTTTCTACCTCCAGATTCGTCATCTAGTTCCGGTACAGTCTCGCGGTAAAATCCTTTAGCCTTTTGCATTTAAACTTTCATACAACGTTACTCTGCCCAAAAGTCCACCGAGCTTAAATTCCATTGTGTCATACTAAGTTTAAGATCTTACACTGTGTAACTCTGCGTTTGTGACTCTTAAATATCAAACTTATAAAATAAACCAAAACTTAGTCAAAATATCCAAATATTAAAGTCAGTTATTCCACTAAAACCTCTCACCAATCTACAAGTCATCGCATCCAGAATATTCTCAAAAAGGTAAGCCAAATTAAATCTTTTATCCAACAATTTCTCCCTCTTCGGTTCGTTCGACTAGAGCGACAGAATGCCCGTTGTCCGGTGTATTTCAATACTTAATCGGTAATTGGTGACCCAAACTACTGATGTGAGTCTGGCTGTAACTGTGTGTGAATGTTTCCGGTGTCTAACATCTGGGGATTTCCACTAGGTACCGTTCCGACGTCACACCGCCTTAGTGATTGGACTCCTGTACTCTAGTCTCCATGTCATCCAGCATTATACATAGCGCGTAAGCAATGGCGTAAGCGTCCCGTAAACAGATTTGAATCGGCTCTCTGATAATTATATAGATAATCCTTCTGCCCTCACTGTCGCTCTACCAGTGCGCTCTACCCATGGAGTAGGCGCGACGAGAAGGGAAGAACAGTTAGTCAGGCGCGTGAAGCTACCCCCACTCCATGGGAAGCGCGACAAAGAGAGAGAGAGAGAGAGAATTATTATCTTCTGTCCTTCAGAGAACTGATTTAAATCTTTTCTGAGCGCCGCACGCCATGCGGCATCAGTCGTTTTCGAGCAGTCGGAGCGAAAACACTTACTCTCGAGGTATCCCCCCCCCGATTTCGACCATTTGAGGATAGGTTATTCTTCATCGAAATCTAAGCGTCACGTACTTTTTTTTATCGGCGGAAAAACTGTTTGAAGGGGTGAAATCAGCCGCCAAAGTTGGACAGGATGCATACTTGCATACTTCCAGTTGAGATATTTATATGAAACCAATTGGAGAATAATTCCTATGAAAAATAATGAAAAATGCATTTTGGCCGGTTACGACGGGGTTGAATAGTCGAAAATTATAGGGGTTGCAATTAAAAAAAATTTTATAACTACAAAACTTTTGTTCGGATTTCAAAGAATTTAATTGCATTTGAAACAGCAAAAAAAAGTAGGGGATACATGTTTTTGCGTTTTTCGAAATAACGTCACTTAGAGGGTGAACTACCCTTATACCCGCACAGCCAAATTTCCATTACAATCGCACTATTTTGCTTCGATTCGTCTTATTTAACATTACAAAGCTCTTTCCAAGCAACAATTTAGGAGCTTCTTCGTTTTAATAAATTTCGGTTGCATTTATAACAACAACTATTCCCACAAATTGCCGAACGGTTTCTGGCATAGTTTCTTTTACGATCGTGAAAACTTCCGGAGTCCGGTATTTTAGTAGTTTGTGAGGTTACTGGGATCGATTCCGAGTTTACAATTTTTAAATCAACATGGCTGATGCTGTAAACATTTAGGACTATGGTTATTATTCTAATCTCGGTAGTGGATACTGATGATAGAAAATCTTGTAGTAATTATTTGTGAAATATATCTGAAATGTACAGAAAAACTCGGATCCCTGATCGTGTTATTTTCGGTTTCAGGGCAACAAAACCAAATTGTTAACAAATGCACTGAGCACTGAAGAATGTTCGATCAAAAAAGATATTCACTTTGATAACTGAAAGCAAAAAGAGATGTCGAAGCAATGAATATTAAAGCGAATATCATGTTGGACTCGACCCATTTTTTCTCCGTGTTTTCACATGATCACTCCTTTAGCCGATCCTGCTGATGGAACCTTTATCTGTTTCAGCTAATTAAACCTTTGTTTGTTTCAGATAATCAAACCTTGAGTCTGTTTCAGCTGATCAAGTCTTCTGTCTGTTTCAACTGATTAATTTGTCTCTTTTTCCGTTGATTATATTTTTCACTCAACTGAGCTACATAATCTTTGTCTATATCGAGATATGTCAATAACGATATTTTCATCTGTTCCCGGTAACTGAGTTTTATTGACTATGTTGAAAAATTAAATTTTCATTTTTTAGGCTTAGGTCTGGTTCTGGGTCAGCCATCTTATTTCCATCGATACGTAGATTCAGCGATGTATTTCAGAATAGAGGTAAACACAAAGTGTAATGAAATTTATTGAACTGTAGTTTTGAAAAAAAATGTGTTTAGAGGTCTTACAGTTTTTTATTGCAATAATTTTTGTGTCAAAGTTTGTTTTCCGTTTGTATTTCAAGGTGATATCATACAGCTCTGTCGTATTTTGGCGGTTGTGCTTATTCTACTCCGATTTGTATCCGTTTCTTCAAAGATTTCTGCATCGTCATCCGATAGATGAATGCCGACGCCTTACAGCGAATCGTGTTTTCGACCTTCAGTTAGTTGTTCGTTGTATGGCGTATTTACCGGGTTATCCATTTTAGTAATTATCTCATACTAAATTAGAGAAAAAAACCCTTTCGCAAATATACAAGTTCAATCACCGTTCGCATATGACATGAGAAAAATTATCTTTCAGCCATAATTGAAACAACCATTTCTCATCCATAATTGAAACAGTCATCATTCATCAATGATAAATGGTCAGCGGGGGTCACGAGTTAAAACGTTTGAAAAGGAGTGCGAATATACGCAAGTACAAACTAACTGGGAACAACAATATATCACAATTAACATGGTAAAAAAAGTCATTTGCAATTTTTCATAGAACGCAAGATAGATCTTGCAACTGTTCTCCGTGGAGTAGGCCTACTGGGGATACCACGTGAAAAAAAAAAACGCGCCGGGTGTTCTACCGCTTGCGGTGGTGTGGAAACGAGCACAAGTGAGCTTATTTTCACTGGTCAAATACTAACGTATATATTGTAGTTATTCAAATGACAATTTTATTACTGCGCAAATTTAACTCACTGTCAATAAAACTCATGCTTCGATGATCTGTAACGAATGTGGAATCGTAATAACTTCGGATTTCTCTAATTTAGTCGGAGTGAATTCCACGTGAATACATTTTTCTTCTTGATAAATTTCGCTTTTTAATTGAAATGAGTAAGATGCGCATGCCTTTGGAAATTCAGAATTTGGCAATTCCAACATGTTTCTCCCTCTCTTGACCTTGCGCAGTCGACACAGTAAAGTCGTTGAATTGTAAAATTCGAAAGTTTCAGTCTTTACTCATTGGACAGCTCGACTTTTCGGAGAAATTAGTTCTATTTCAATTGCCTATCCGGCACAGCATTCCCAGTATTTCGTTCTTGAATTTTTTGTATTACAAGAATTCGTAAATTCAAATTTAACCGCGCGTTTTGTGCGTAAACTTGATACTGCAAGGTTCTGAGCACAAGTCATTCAGCGCCGTGGCTGACACGCGTCGCGCACGGACATTGATAAAACAATTATCAACTACCGTTTGAGTCGAATCATGGTCATCCGCAATCAACACGGTGCTCGGATCAAGTTGTTACAATAAACCACGATATTTGCGTAACAAATGAGCACGTCTCCCGTGACAACTGATAAAGAGCAAAAAACGCGAAGCTCATTCGAAACCGGCTACTAAAAGTGACAAAAAGAACGATGTTGAGAAATTATGTACGATTGTCATACGGGTGATCCGTCTAAAAGACCCAACATGATGGAATACAGTAAGAAATTCACTCCCATCTTCGCTTTTGAATCTATTTTGTCGGAAATTATTTAAAATTCTTACGAACAATTTCTATACCCGCTTGATTTTCCAGATTACTTAACCGAATCTACTGTTGAATACGTATTGCAATAAATCATTGTATTTACATAAATAAAAAGAAAGGCAACTAATACGATAACTTGCATCTTATAATATTATTAACTGATTTGAGACCCAATTAGGTATCACCAAAGAAATGTTTCGTCATATTATACGTGTTGATTCATTACTCGCCATAGAAAGGAAGAGATTCGTCAGTAACGCATATCACAAATCGGTTGCATTGAAGAATATTACTACTTCGGTGGGAATATTTTTCAACGGCTGATTATCACATTATTGTTACTTGGGATCTAATTATGAATAAAATAGTGTGTCCAAAAGGTCGTATCTACGATACATTCGTGAATTCGTGAATTTAACGGACTTGTGTATATTTCCCCAAAACGGTCAATCAACCCACCACGGGAACCCGATGCTGTTCCAATAACTCATCAACGACGCATATTTCTTGGATGATTTCTAAACAATTACATGAATTTCAAACAAGTTTCTTGCAATTTTAACACATATTATGTAACTCATTAACATTCCACCAATGTCCCCTCCTCACTTCGTGAAATTATTCTTCTACCTAAGCCTGCCAAATTTTTAAATTCTGTTTGCGGAAATCTGTAGAAATACTGGGATAGATCACAATCTTGTCTCAGAAAAGACCGATGGATTGTTGGAAGTAGAAGAACGCTCTCGAAGCTTCCGAAAGGTCTTACAACTTTTCCGCTATGTTTTTTTTACAGAAATATCGTACTTCAAAGCCTGCACGTATCCAAACTTCTTGCCAAGACTTTTGACGCATTCATTCGAGCGACAAACAGTTCAGCATGAAACCATCCGTATATAATTGATAAGGATTTGATTACAAATAATCCGGAATACCCATCTTTAGGTCAGTCGTTATAGTTTCTCATATCCAATTTATAATTGTAATTAGTTATCATCGTTTTTCAAAAAAGTTTCCTGAGTGGAACGTGGGATTGACGTAAATTAAATTACGTTCAATTGTTATTAATTTACTTTACATCGGCAAAACCTTATTCAGAGACTTTTTATCGATGTCACTTTTTAATTACGTACGTTTGGGTTGCATCTTCCAACAATTGGATTGATACTGTAACTTCTGTCTCTCGGACTTTCAACATTTAACTAGTAATTTTCTACCGAATTGACAATGAATGATTTTCATTCCCGTTTATTCATAATAATCTATAAATTTCACCTCCTCAACACTACAACGCTCGGTAATCTTTCAACTTTCGTCCTGAACGACAGAATCGCGAGTCATATCATTATCACTATACGGAGAATCTTCTTGTAACAAAAATTCCAGTACAGACAGCTAATTTGTGGACACTTCGTACATTTTGACAATGTTTCATGAATTTCTTCATGAAAGTAGGAGAAGATAATTATTTTGTCGTGAATAACATCTTAAAATATAATGAGCGTTTCCTATAATTCCGACTAAGAAATATCGTCAAAGTTTACGAGATGTCCGCAAATTACCATTCAGCATGGGGATTCTCAATACAGAAGGTACCTTGATTATAATGTACTTCACTTTTCTGAAGAAATAAAATTCAAAAATGACTCGCTATTGATCGATATTGTATGGCCGGATATCCGGCCAAATTGCTATCCTGCACATCCTTAATATTATTATTAGGGGTTAACGGCAAAGTGCAGAAATTGCGGGTAATGTAGTATCGACTTTGTCGGGTATATGTATTATATTTTCAAACTCGAAATCCCTAATAATCAACACGGGCACTGCCATAAATGTATAATGAAGCGGACGGATATGGGCAATTATAATCTGGGCCATTTGTTAATAAATTTCTGAACAATCTGGTGTTTGGGGGTCAGCGGACAGAGTCATAAACTAACCGGGTAATTGAGTGAGAAATTCGTCGGGGAAGGTCAATTTTGAAAGGTGAAAAACCGTTAAGGTTTTTCTAGCGACATTTCGGCTGGGCCTAGCTAGCCATTATAAGGATTAAAGGACATTCCTAAGCGCTCAGATATTCGTTATACGGTAGCCATGTCCTTTAATCCTGATAATGGCTGGCTAGGCCCAGCCGAATCGTCGCTAAAAGAACCTCAACGGTTTTTCACCTGTCACCTTTGTCACATGTGACCTTCCCCGACGATATCCTCACTCATATACCTTCTCGGGTCACGAAAAGCCACTCGTATAACCAGGTCATATGAGTAGACTTTGCGAAGGACCGACTAGCGACGAGGGAGGACCACCCCGATCACCACCAAGCCATCATGGAGCTGTGCGGATGACGAAATTGCGATCTAACGTTAAGTTCTGCGCCGCGATGCTACGACAGGTTCGCGTCGAGTTGCGCAATCTACGAAATCGATGACGGATCGATTATTGCGTATTCTTGTAGGTATGACGTCACGTAGGGCATTGCGTACCGAGATCCGTGTTGCGGCAGGTCGTCGATTTTGGAAATCACTCAAGTTCTGGCGATATTACGAGATAGTCGCTTTTTGGAGCTTTGCGAACCAATGGAGCCGCCAAAAATCACGAGGGGATTAGAGAATTTGTTGCGTGGATGTAGAACGGTAAGCGCTGCTTATATCCTCGCGACTGAATTACTAGAGTCATCGAGTAACGGCTTGCCGAATAACGACTAGCCGTTTTGGATTTGCATTGTCGAAAAGTACTCGAAATTTGTTTGCCGATACTTTTGCTTGGTGACGGTAGTCTGAGTTGCGCGTTATGGAGTTGAATAAATTTTAAGTAGGCGAGAATATTGAGTAGAGTCACGATTTGGAGTTAAGTCTTTTTCGTTTTTTAATTCAATTGCAGCCCGAATTCCGCTGTACAAGGTTGAGTTACGGTAACGGATTTTTCAGTGTCGTCTCTCGTTTAGGTCGCAAATTGCCGAAATGGAGTGTTCAAATTAGCAAATAGCTTTTTTCAGAGCTTTGAGAAAGTTTGAGTTCGAATGCGTTACGCTTGCGTTTAGTTGAGTTCACGGTTAGTTAAGATAAATAACCCCGGTGACCGAGGTGCAGTAAAAATCAGCGTCACAGTAAACACATTACATAAGGAACAACTATACATCTTCATCCTTTGGTTAACTTCTTCGACTATTTCTCCTATCGTTCGCATCAAGAAAAGGTTTCTAACTCTATAAACAGGAAACCAGGTGTATATTTATTTTGCATCTATTTAGATAACATTATTTTTGTCGATCTGATGGAGTTGCATTAACATTACTGAATTTGGCTCAAATGAACTTGTATAGTTGAAAAGTATAGATAGATAGATGGATAGATACGTCGTTCGACTCTGCAAAATTTGAATACACGCTGTGAACGATGGTAACATCAGTCCTTGTCGTTTTTACGTACCGATCGTTTGTCGGACTGGGTTGCGCGCGCACGACACGATGCAGAGGGCGTCGCTTGACGATGAACTCATAACGCCCCCACCCTATTACGAAAAGTCCCATGAGGCTATCAGTCTTTCCGTGTCCTCAGTCGACGCTGGATGTATCTTCAGTCAACGCTGCGGACATAGTTCTTCTCCGATTGTGAACGGAAATCGCGTTAACCGCTTGAATAATTGTCATAAAGTTACAATTTTTCTGAGAGCTTACAATTAAAAAGCAATTGGTGTGGTAATGACGTGAAAATATAATCAAATTTATTCGACGTTGACGATGGTCTGAATGACGGAAAAATCTTGGCAACTTGGACCGTCTGTGATATCTCCATACGCAGTTCCACAAAGCACACGAGGTTGACTTCGGCGCCAAATTTCGCACGTTACATCCGTATGTCACGGTAAGTTAGGACTTTTGGCTTACAAGCTCAGTACCGAATTTTTCAACCTCTATTGCTAGATACATGGAGAGCCATAAACTGACTGCCTGATTTTACATTTCAGGGAATTGCTGGGCCATTCTAACACCGAGGTTTTGGTTTCTCAGTCACAGTACGTTCGAAATATATACCGAAAATTGAATAATTGACTTTATACGAAAGTAAATCTTTGATATCTCGACCTTGGTGATGCTGCTTATTGCTTTCAACAATCTCATCAAAAGAGATTTCAGTTGTTAGTAAAATATCCAACATATCTTCACATCGTTATATGAAATACCCAGAAAGTATGAAGTGCCACTACGAAGTACTCGGCGTTTCGAGAGATGCGTCAGACGACGATTTGAAAAAAGCGTACAGAAAACTAGCACTGAAATGCCAT
This sequence comes from Neodiprion pinetum, assembly GCF_021155775.2. Lineage (NCBI taxonomy): Eukaryota > Metazoa > Arthropoda > Insecta > Hymenoptera > Diprionidae > Neodiprion > Neodiprion pinetum. Next base: position 18,218,035 of record NC_060235.2, on the reverse strand, counting down.
CCTGATAAGAATTTCGACAATACTGAAGATGCTAAAGAACAATTTCAAATCGTCCAACGAGCATGGGAGGTCTTAAATGATCCGCGAGAACGAGCCTGGTATGACAATCACCGAGAAGCCATTTTGAAAGGAGGGATAGGAGGGAATTACAAAGATGATTCGATCGATTTGTTCCAATACTTTACTACGAGCTGTTATGAGGGCTATGGCGATGGCGAAAAAGAATTTTACACGGTTTATGGAAAAGTTTTTGAACAACTGACTGCTGAAGAATCAGAGTTTTGTAAAGAAGAAGATTTAGACGATAAAGTATCTGGTTTTGGGAATTCCACTAGCTCATATCACGATGTTCACAAATTTTATGCATATTGGCAAAGCTATTCGACTAAGAGGTCATTTGCTTGGCTAGATACATACGATATTCGTGATACCCCAAACAGACGTGCTTTAAGATTGGCAGAAAAGGAGAACAAGAAAATTAGAGATAAGGCTAAAAAAGAACGCAATGAACAAGTTCGGAACCTTGTAGCATTTGTTCGCAAGCGTGATAAACGAGTTAAAGCGCATGCAAAAATCCTGGCAGAAAGAGCTAAAGAAAATACCGAAAAAACACAAGAACGGAGAAAGCAACAACTGATCCAGAGACAAAAAGAACTGGAAAGTTATACTGAGCCAGAATGGTCAAAGTTTTCTAATATCGAACAAGATTTAAAGGTTATTGAAGCAAATCTTGCTGCTGAGTTTGGAGAGGAATTAACTTCAAATATAGATTCTAAAGATGCCGATGATACGGATAGTAACACCCTGTATTGCGTTGCTTGCAGCAAAATATACAAGACACGGAAAGCATTTACGAATCACGAAAATTCCAAGAAACACGACGATAATGTTTCAACCATGATAGCCTCCTTCTTGGCTGATGAAAATATGGAATTTGAATGCAGTATTCGAAAGTACAATTCGGACTCTGAATTGAATTTTAAATGCGGTAGCAAAACAAATATTTGTTTGATAAGTCCAAATCGGAAAAGTGTGATATTGGCAACAAGCCGAGAAATACGAGATTTCTTGACGAACCGCAGTGAGAATATTGATGCGAATGCGAATGGCAACCAGCGAAGTACATCGAATGAAGAAATGATTTCGGATAGTGAATCAAGTTCTACAAGTGAAAAAAATACAAATAAGCTTGTGAAAAAAAAAGGTGTTGAACTAGCCACAGGCCCAGAACCGGAAGCCTTTCTTGTAGTAATTAAAATACACGATAACATAAATATACTGATTCCTGAATGTACATTGATATCAGCCCAAGAGAACGAGCTTGACAACCCAGTGTTAGATATGACAGAAAAATCTCGCAAAAGTAAGAAGAAGAAGCGTAAAAATGTTCGAAAAGTCATTCTTGAACAAACAACCGACGATGAGCAAGAACTAGATGCTCATTTTGGGTGGTCCAAGAAACAGCGAAGGAAACAAAAACAAAAGGAAGCAACTCTTGACAACAAATATCACACTGTCCCAGAAACGATTGACAATTTTACTAAAGGCAACAAAGTAAATTTTGACGATACTGACTTGAGCTTTGAAGTAGATGCCAGATTATTAACTCAAAGTACAAAAAAATCTAAAGGTAAGAGAGCAAAGGAAGCAAGAAGAATTCAGAAGTTAAGCTCTGATGAGAGCAGACGCAAGGACAAGAAGGAAAAAAAGAGAGAAGGGTCATGGGAAGAAAGCGTTCTGGATTTATATCACCTGTGTATTCTATGTGGAGTAGACTATCTAATCAAGAATGAATTATATGATCATTTTGCGGAGACTGGTCATTTTATCCATATCCGGAATTTACCAAAGAATGAGATGTATGATTATTATATGGAGGCCGGTTATTTTTCATACATGCCGAATTTAATTTATCATTTTTAAAATGTTTAAGGGCTATTCTGGTTTGGACGCCCGAATTTTAGGTGTTTTTCGGATGCTGTAAAAAAAAAAAACCAATAAATATTTTTCGTATCCATTTTCTTTTACCAGTTATTTATTGATATTTTAAGAGTATAAAAAAGTCAAATTAGTTAAAAAATAATCAAAATTGAAAAATCTGCAGGCCGGCAAATTGGGGGCTCACAAAAAAATGGCGTGTCTTGGTTGGCAGGATTCTAGTCCTTCCAGTGATCTGAAACAAATTTTTTTTTTAAATTCTTAATGAAGAAGGATGTAGTTATCGCACTACGTGTGGGTTTTTGAGGAGAAGAATTTTTCATAAAATGGCGGCGGTGTGAAAAATGAGTCGCGTTTTTTCCCTGTTTTTTTCAACTTTCAGAATTTTTAAAACATAGTAAAACAAAAAAAATTTTTCGCAAGCACGCTTCTTTACGCGATGCTCTAATATATACAGAAGCTCCGTGCCAAATTGCAAGTAAATTGGTTGATTAGAACTTGGGATATCGTACCAACCGTATCGAAAATAGTAGTTTTGAGAAAAACGCGTTTAAAGTTTGAGGTCGAGTTTCGCGGAGTCTGATTCGTTTAATGGCGTGTTATACTTACATTTTCCTAAGCAGCGATCCCTGCCCCATTTTTCCACTTCAAACGTGAGATTTTGTTTTTTTCTAAGGAAAATATCGAGTACAAAAGACCTTTTTTAACTGATTCTTCTTAATCATTGTTTGCCTACTGTGTAATGTTCATTCGTTCCGGCCGGACCGCCGACCGGTTTAGTCGGCGCGTCACAAATGAAGCTGTAAATTTGAAAATAATGAGAATTTTGAAAAATCCTCTTAAGGACATATTCTTAAAACTCTAAGCTTTGAAAATATGGCCAGAAAAAAATCGAATTTTTCGAATTTCTAAACCAGAATACCCCCTTAAGACAATCCTGTGAAGAGTATATAATCTGGGCCACGTGATAATAAATTCCTGAACGATCTTGTGTTTGGGGGTCAGCGAGTCTTACCTAATTTCCAGAAAAATATTTACAAGTAGTATTTTTGTTTGGAAAGGTCTGGGATTTCTGCTGCAAATAAACTGACTGGGAACAACAATATATCACAATTAACATGGTAAAAAAAGTCATTTGCAATTTTTCATAGAACGCAAGATAGATCTTGCAACTGTTCTCCGTGGAGTAGGCCTACTGGGGATACCACGTGAAAAAAAAAAACGCGCCGGGTGTTCTACCGCTTGCGGTGGTGTGGAAACGAGCACAAGTGAGCTTATTTTCACTGGTCAAATACTAACGTATATATTGTAGTTATTCAAATGACAATTTTATTACTGCGCAAATTTAACTCACTGTCAATAAAACTCATGCTTCGATGATCTGTAACGAATGTGGAATCGTAATAACTTCGGATTTCTCTAATTTAGTCGGAGTGAATTCCACGTGAATACATTTTTCTTCTTGATAAATTTCGCTTTTTAATTGAAATGAGTAAGATGCGCATGCCTTTGGAAATTCAGAATTTGGCAATTCCAACATGTTTCTCCCTCTCTTGACCTTGCGCAGTCGACACAGTAAAGTCGTTGAATTGTAAAATTCGAAAGTTTCAGTCTTTACTCATTGGACAGCTCGACTTTTCGGAGAAATTAGTTCTATTTCAATTGCCTATCCGGCACAGCATTCCCAGTATTTCGTTCTTGAATTTTTTGTATTACAAGAATTCGTAAATTCAAATTTAACCGCGCGTTTTGTGCGTAAACTTGATACTGCAAGGTTCTGAGCACAAGTCATTCAGCGCCGTGGCTGACACGCGTCGCGCACGGACATTGATAAAACAATTATCAACTACCGTTTGAGTCGAATCATGGTCATCCGCAATCAACACGGTGCTCGGATCAAGTTGTTACAATAAACCACGATATTTGCGTAACAAATGAGCACGTCTCCCGTGACAACTGATAAAGAGCAAAAAACGCGAAGCTCATTCGAAACCGGCTACTAAAAGTGACAAAAAGAACGATGTTGAGAAATTATGTACGATTGTCATACGGGTGATCCGTCTAAAAGACCCAACATGATGGAATACAGTAAGAAATTCACTCCCATCTTCGCTTTTGAATCTATTTTGTCGGAAATTATTTAAAATTCTTACGAACAATTTCTATACCCGCTTGATTTTCCAGATTACTTAACCGAATCTACTGTTGAATACGTATTGCAATAAATCATTGTATTTACATAAATAAAAAGAAAGGCAACTAATACGATAACTTGCATCTTATAATATTATTAACTGATTTGAGACCCAATTAGGTATCACCAAAGAAATGTTTCGTCATATTATACGTGTTGATTCATTACTCGCCATAGAAAGGAAGAGATTCGTCAGTAACGCATATCACAAATCGGTTGCATTGAAGAATATTACTACTTCGGTGGGAATATTTTTCAACGGCTGATTATCACATTATTGTTACTTGGGATCTAATTATGAATAAAATAGTGTGTCCAAAAGGTCGTATCTACGATACATTCGTGAATTCGTGAATTTAACGGACTTGTGTATATTTCCCCAAAACGGTCAATCAACCCACCACGGGAACCCGATGCTGTTCCAATAACTCATCAACGACGCATATTTCTTGGATGATTTCTAAACAATTACATGAATTTCAAACAAGTTTCTTGCAATTTTAACACATATTATGTAACTCATTAACATTCCACCAATGTCCCCTCCTCACTTCGTGAAATTATTCTTCTACCTAAGCCTGCCAAATTTTTAAATTCTGTTTGCGGAAATCTGTAGAAATACTGGGATAGATCACAATCTTGTCTCAGAAAAGACCGATGGATTGTTGGAAGTAGAAGAACGCTCTCGAAGCTTCCGAAAGGTCTTACAACTTTTCCGCTATGTTTTTTTTACAGAAATATCGTACTTCAAAGCCTGCACGTATCCAAACTTCTTGCCAAGACTTTTGACGCATTCATTCGAGCGACAAACAGTTCAGCATGAAACCATCCGTATATAATTGATAAGGATTTGATTACAAATAATCCGGAATACCCATCTTTAGGTCAGTCGTTATAGTTTCTCATATCCAATTTATAATTGTAATTAGTTATCATCGTTTTTCAAAAAAGTTTCCTGAGTGGAACGTGGGATTGACGTAAATTAAATTACGTTCAATTGTTATTAATTTACTTTACATCGGCAAAACCTTATTCAGAGACTTTTTATCGATGTCACTTTTTAATTACGTACGTTTGGGTTGCATCTTCCAACAATTGGATTGATACTGTAACTTCTGTCTCTCGGACTTTCAACATTTAACTAGTAATTTTCTACCGAATTGACAATGAATGATTTTCATTCCCGTTTATTCATAATAATCTATAAATTTCACCTCCTCAACACTACAACGCTCGGTAATCTTTCAACTTTCGTCCTGAACGACAGAATCGCGAGTCATATCATTATCACTATACGGAGAATCTTCTTGTAACAAAAATTCCAGTACAGACAGCTAATTTGTGGACACTTCGTACATTTTGACAATGTTTCATGAATTTCTTCATGAAAGTAGGAGAAGATAATTATTTTGTCGTGAATAACATCTTAAAATATAATGAGCGTTTCCTATAATTCCGACTAAGAAATATCGTCAAAGTTTACGAGATGTCCGCAAATTACCATTCAGCATGGGGATTCTCAATACAGAAGGTACCTTGATTATAATGTACTTCACTTTTCTGAAGAAATAAAATTCAAAAATGACTCGCTATTGATCGATATTGTATGGCCGGATATCCGGCCAAATTGCTATCCTGCACATCCTTAATATTATTATTAGGGGTTAACGGCAAAGTGCAGAAATTGCGGGTAATGTAGTATCGACTTTGTCGGGTATATGTATTATATTTTCAAACTCGAAATCCCTAATAATCAACACGGGCACTGCCATAAATGTATAATGAAGCGGACGGATATGGGCAATTATAATCTGGGCCATTTGTTAATAAATTTCTGAACAATCTGGTGTTTGGGGGTCAGCGGACAGAGTCATAAACTAACCGGGTAATTGAGTGAGAAATTCGTCGGGGAAGGTCAATTTTGAAAGGTGAAAAACCGTTAAGGTTTTTCTAGCGACATTTCGGCTGGGCCTAGCTAGCCATTATAAGGATTAAAGGACATTCCTAAGCGCTCAGATATTCGTTATACGGTAGCCATGTCCTTTAATCCTGATAATGGCTGGCTAGGCCCAGCCGAATCGTCGCTAAAAGAACCTCAACGGTTTTTCACCTGTCACCTTTGTCACATGTGACCTTCCCCGACGATATCCTCACTCATATACCTTCTCGGGTCACGAAAAGCCACTCGTATAACCAGGTCATATGAGTAGACTTTGCGAAGGACCGACTAGCGACGAGGGAGGACCACCCCGATCACCACCAAGCCATCATGGAGCTGTGCGGATGACGAAATTGCGATCTAACGTTAAGTTCTGCGCCGCGATGCTACGACAGGTTCGCGTCGAGTTGCGCAATCTACGAAATCGATGACGGATCGATTATTGCGTATTCTTGTAGGTATGACGTCACGTAGGGCATTGCGTACCGAGATCCGTGTTGCGGCAGGTCGTCGATTTTGGAAATCACTCAAGTTCTGGCGATATTACGAGATAGTCGCTTTTTGGAGCTTTGCGAACCAATGGAGCCGCCAAAAATCACGAGGGGATTAGAGAATTTGTTGCGTGGATGTAGAACGGTAAGCGCTGCTTATATCCTCGCGACTGAATTACTAGAGTCATCGAGTAACGGCTTGCCGAATAACGACTAGCCGTTTTGGATTTGCATTGTCGAAAAGTACTCGAAATTTGTTTGCCGATACTTTTGCTTGGTGACGGTAGTCTGAGTTGCGCGTTATGGAGTTGAATAAATTTTAAGTAGGCGAGAATATTGAGTAGAGTCACGATTTGGAGTTAAGTCTTTTTCGTTTTTTAATTCAATTGCAGCCCGAATTCCGCTGTACAAGGTTGAGTTACGGTAACGGATTTTTCAGTGTCGTCTCTCGTTTAGGTCGCAAATTGCCGAAATGGAGTGTTCAAATTAGCAAATAGCTTTTTTCAGAGCTTTGAGAAAGTTTGAGTTCGAATGCGTTACGCTTGCGTTTAGTTGAGTTCACGGTTAGTTAAGATAAATAACCCCGGTGACCGAGGTGCAGTAAAAATCAGCGTCACAGTAAACACATTACATAAGGAACAACTATACATCTTCATCCTTTGGTTAACTTCTTCGACTATTTCTCCTATCGTTCGCATCAAGAAAAGGTTTCTAACTCTATAAACAGGAAACCAGGTGTATATTTATTTTGCATCTATTTAGATAACATTATTTTTGTCGATCTGATGGAGTTGCATTAACATTACTGAATTTGGCTCAAATGAACTTGTATAGTTGAAAAGTATAGATAGATAGATGGATAGATACGTCGTTCGACTCTGCAAAATTTGAATACACGCTGTGAACGATGGTAACATCAGTCCTTGTCGTTTTTACGTACCGATCGTTTGTCGGACTGGGTTGCGCGCGCACGACACGATGCAGAGGGCGTCGCTTGACGATGAACTCATAACGCCCCCACCCTATTACGAAAAGTCCCATGAGGCTATCAGTCTTTCCGTGTCCTCAGTCGACGCTGGATGTATCTTCAGTCAACGCTGCGGACATAGTTCTTCTCCGATTGTGAACGGAAATCGCGTTAACCGCTTGAATAATTGTCATAAAGTTACAATTTTTCTGAGAGCTTACAATTAAAAAGCAATTGGTGTGGTAATGACGTGAAAATATAATCAAATTTATTCGACGTTGACGATGGTCTGAATGACGGAAAAATCTTGGCAACTTGGACCGTCTGTGATATCTCCATACGCAGTTCCACAAAGCACACGAGGTTGACTTCGGCGCCAAATTTCGCACGTTACATCCGTATGTCACGGTAAGTTAGGACTTTTGGCTTACAAGCTCAGTACCGAATTTTTCAACCTCTATTGCTAGATACATGGAGAGCCATAAACTGACTGCCTGATTTTACATTTCAGGGAATTGCTGGGCCATTCTAACACCGAGGTTTTGGTTTCTCAGTCACAGTACGTTCGAAATATATACCGAAAATTGAATAATTGACTTTATACGAAAGTAAATCTTTGATATCTCGACCTTGGTGATGCTGCTTATTGCTTTCAACAATCTCATCAAAAGAGATTTCAGTTGTTAGTAAAATATCCAACATATCTTCACATCGTTATATGAAATACCCAGAAAGTATGAAGTGCCACTACGAAGTACTCGGCGTTTCGAGAGATGCGTCAGACGACGATTTGAAAAAAGCGTACAGAAAACTAGCACTGAAATGCCATCCTGATAAGAATTTCGACAATACTGAAGATGCTAAAGAACAATTTCAAATCGTCCAACGAGCATGGGAGGTCTTAAATGATCCGCGAGAACGAGCCTGGTATGACAATCACCGAGAAGCCATTTTGAAAGGAGGGATAGGAGGGAATTACAAAGATGATTCGATCGATTTGTTCCAATACTTTACTACGAGCTGTTATGAGGGCTATGGCGATGGCGAAAAAGAATTTTACACGGTTTATGGAAAAGTTTTTGAACAACTGACTGCTGAAGAATCAGAGTTTTGTAAAGAAGAAGATTTAGACGATAAAGTATCTGGTTTTGGGAATTCCACTAGCTCATATCACGATGTTCACAAATTTTATGCATATTGGCAAAGCTATTCGACTAAGAGGTCATTTGCTTGGCTAGATACATACGATATTCGTGATACCCCAAACAGACGTGCTTTAAGATTGGCAGAAAAGGAGAACAAGAAAATTAGAGATAAGGCTAAAAAAGAACGCAATGAACAAGTTCGGAACCTTGTAGCATTTGTTCGCAAGCGTGATAAACGAGTTAAAGCGCATGCAAAAATCCTGGCAGAAAGAGCTAAAGAAAATACCGAAAAAACACAAGAACGGAGAAAGCAACAACTGATCCAGAGACAAAAAGAACTGGAAAGTTATACTGAGCCAGAATGGTCAAAGTTTTCTAATATCGAACAAGATTTAAAGGTTATTGAAGCAAATCTTGCTGCTGAGTTTGGAGAGGAATTAACTTCAAATATAGATTCTAAAGATGCCGATGATACGGATAGTAACACCCTGTATTGCGTTGCTTGCAGCAAAATATACAAGACACGGAAAGCATTTACGAATCACGAAAATTCCAAGAAACACGACGATAATGTTTCAACCATGATAGCCTCCTTCTTGGCTGATGAAAATATGGAATTTGAATGCAGTATTCGAAAGTACAATTCGGACTCTGAATTGAATTTTAAATGCGGTAGCAAAACAAATATTTGTTTGATAAGTCCAAATCGGAAAAGTGTGATATTGGCAACAAGCCGAGAAATACGAGATTTCTTGACGAACCGCAGTGAGAATATTGATGCGAATGCGAATGGCAACCAGCGAAGTACATCGAATGAAGAAATGATTTCGGATAGTGAATCAAGTTCTACAAGTGAAAAAAATACAAATAAGCTTGTGAAAAAAAAAGGTGTTGAACTAGCCACAGGCCCAGAACCGGAAGCCTTTCTTGTAGTAATTAAAATACACGATAACATAAATATACTGATTCCTGAATGTACATTGATATCAGCCCAAGAGAACGAGCTTGACAACCCAGTGTTAGATATGACAGAAAAATCTCGCAAAAGTAAGAAGAAGAAGCGTAAAAATGTTCGAAAAGTCATTCTTGAACAAACAACCGACGATGAGCAAGAACTAGATGCTCATTTTGGGTGGTCCAAGAAACAGCGAAGGAAACAAAAACAAAAGGAAGCAACTCTTGACAACAAATATCACACTGTCCCAGAAACGATTGACAATTTTACTAAAGGCAACAAAGTAAATTTTGACGATACTGACTTGAGCTTTGAAGTAGATGCCAGATTATTAACTCAAAGTACAAAAAAATCTAAAGGTAAGAGAGCAAAGGAAGCAAGAAGAATTCAGAAGTTAAGCTCTGATGAGAGCAGACGCAAGGACAAGAAGGAAAAAAAGAGAGAAGGGTCATGGGAAGAAAGCGTTCTGGATTTATATCACCTGTGTATTCTATGTGGAGTAGACTATCTAATCAAGAATGAATTATATGATCATTTTGCGGAGACTGGTCATTTTATCCATATCCGGAATTTACCAAAGAATGAGATGTATGATTATTATATGGAGGCCGGTTATTTTTCATACATGCCGAATTTAATTTATCATTTTTAAAATGTTTAAGGGCTATTCTGGTTTGGACGCCCGAATTTTAGGTGTTTTTCGGATGCTGTAAAAAAAAAAAACCAATAAATATTTTTCGTATCCATTTTCTTTTACCAGTTATTTATTGATATTTTAAGAGTATAAAAAAGTCAAATTAGTTAAAAAATAATCAAAATTGAAAAATCTGCAGGCCGGCAAATTGGGGGCTCACAAAAAAATGGCGTGTCTTGGTTGGCAGGATTCTAGTCCTTCCAGTGATCTGAAACAAATTTTTTTTTTAAATTCTTAATGAAGAAGGATGTAGTTATCGCACTACGTGTGGGTTTTTGAGGAGAAGAATTTTTCATAAAATGGCGGCGGTGTGAAAAATGAGTCGCGTTTTTTCCCTGTTTTTTTCAACTTTCAGAATTTTTAAAACATAGTAAAACAAAAAAAATTTTTCGCAAGCACGCTTCTTTACGCGATGCTCTAATATATACAGAAGCTCCGTGCCAAATTGCAAGTAAATTGGTTGATTAGAACTTGGGATATCGTACCAACCGTATCGAAAATAGTAGTTTTGAGAAAAACGCGTTTAAAGTTTGAGGTCGAGTTTCGCGGAGTCTGATTCGTTTAATGGCGTGTTATACTTACATTTTCCTAAGCAGCGATCCCTGCCCCATTTTTCCACTTCAAACGTGAGATTTTGTTTTTTTCTAAGGAAAATATCGAGTACAAAAGACCTTTTTTAACTGATTCTTCTTAATCATTGTTTGCCTACTGTGTAATGTTCATTCGTTCCGGCCGGACCGCCGACCGGTTTAGTCGGCGCGTCACAAATGAAGCTGTAAATTTGAAAATAATGAGAATTTTGAAAAATCCTCTTAAGGACATATTCTTAAAACTCTAAACTTTGAAAATATGGCCAGAAAAAAATCGAATTTTTCGAATTTCTAAACCAGAATACCCCCTTAAGACAATCCTGTGAAGAGTATATAATCTGGGCCACGTGATAATAAATTCCTGAACGATCTTGTGTTTGGGGGTCAGCGAGTCTTACCTAATTTCCAGAAAAATATTTACAAGTAGTATTTTTGTTTGGAAAGGTCTGGGATTTCTGCTGCAAATAAACTGACTGGGAACAACAATATATCACAATTAACATGGTAAAAAAAGTCATTTGCAATTTTTCATAGAACGCAAGATAGATCTTGCAACTGTTCTCCGTGGAGTAGGCCTACTGGGGATACCACGTGAAAAAAAAAAACGCGCCGGGTGTTCTACCGCTTGCGGTGGTGTGGAAACGAGCACAAGTGAGCTTATTTTCACTGGTCAAATACTAACGTATATATTGTAGTTATTCAAATGACAATTTTATTACTGCGCAAATTTAACTCACTGTCAATAAAACTCATGCTTCGATGATCTGTAACGAATGTGGAATCGTAATAACTTCGGATTTCTCTAATTTAGTCGGAGTGAATTCCACGTGAATACATTTTTCTTCTTGATAAATTTCGCTTTTTAATTGAAATGAGTAAGATGCGCATGCCTTTGGAAATTCAGAATTTGGCAATTCCAACATGTTTCTCCCTCTCTTGACCTTGCGCAGTCGACACAGTAAAGTCGTTGAATTGTAAAATTCGAAAGTTTCAGTCTTTACTCATTGGACAGCTCGACTTTTCGGAGAAATTAGTTCTATTTCAATTGCCTATCCGGCACAGCATTCCCAGTATTTCGTTCTTGAATTTTTTGTATTACAAGAATTCGTAAATTCAAATTTAACCGCGCGTTTTGTGCGTAAACTTGATACTGCAAGGTTCTGAGCACAAGTCATTCAGCGCCGTGGCTGACACGCGTCGCGCACGGACATTGATAAAACAATTATCAACTACCGTTTGAGTCGAATCATGGTCATCCGCAATCAACACGGTGCTCGGATCAAGTTGTTACAATAAACCACGATATTTGCGTAACAAATGAGCACGTCTCCCGTGACAACTGATAAAGAGCAAAAAACGCGAAGCTCATTCGAAACCGGCTACTAAAAGTGACAAAAAGAACGATGTTGAGAAATTATGTACGATTGTCATACGGGTGATCCGTCTAAAAGACCCAACATGATGGAATACAGTAAGAAATTCACTCCCATCTTCGCTTTTGAATCTATTTTGTCGGAAATTATTTAAAATTCTTACGAACAATTTCTATACCCGCTTGATTTTCCAGATTACTTAACCGAATCTACTGTTGAATACGTATTGCAATAAATCATTGTATTTACATAAATAAAAAGAAAGGCAACTAATACGATAACTTGCATCTTATAATATTATTAACTGATTTGAGACCCAATTAGGTATCACCAAAGAAATGTTTCGTCATATTATACGTGTTGATTCATTACTCGCCATAGAAAGGAAGAGATTCGTCAGTAACGCATATCACAAATCGGTTGCATTGAAGAATATTACTACTTCGGTGGGAATATTTTTCAACGGCTGATTATCACATTATTGTTACTTGGGATCTAATTATGAATAAAATAGTGTGTCCAAAAGGTCGTATCTACGATACATTCGTGAATTCGTGAATTTAACGGACTTGTGTATATTTCCCCAAAACGGTCAATCAACCCACCACGGGAACCCGATGCTGTTCCAATAACTCATCAACGACGCATATTTCTTGGATGATTTCTAAACAATTACATGAATTTCAAACAAGTTTCTTGCAATTTTAACACATATTATGTAACTCATTAACATTCCACCAATGTCCCCTCCTCACTTCGTGAAATTATTCTTCTACCTAAGCCTGCCAAATTTTTAAATTCTGTTTGCGGAAATCTGTAGAAATACTGGGATAGATCACAATCTTGTCTCAGAAAAGACCGATGGATTGTTGGAAGTAGAAGAACGCTCTCGAAGCTTCCGAAAGGTCTTACAACTTTTCCGCTATGTTTTTTTTACAGAAATATCGTACTTCAAAGCCTGCACGTATCCAAACTTCTTGCCAAGACTTTTGACGCATTCATTCGAGCGACAAACAGTTCAGCATGAAACCATCCGTATATAATTGATAAGGATTTGATTACAAATAATCCGGAATACCCATCTTTAGGTCAGTCGTTATAGTTTCTCATATCCAATTTATAATTGTAATTAGTTATCATCGTTTTTCAAAAAAGTTTCCTGAGTGGAACGTGGGATTGACGTAAATTAAATTACGTTCAATTGTTATTAATTTACTTTACATCGGCAAAACCTTATTCAGAGACTTTTTATCGATGTCACTTTTTAATTACGTACGTTTGGGTTGCATCTTCCAACAATTGGATTGATACTGTAACTTCTGTCTCTCGGACTTTCAACATTTAACTAGTAATTTTCTACCGAATTGACAATGAATGATTTTCATTCCCGTTTATTCATAATAATCTATAAATTTCACCTCCTCAACACTACAACGCTCGGTAATCTTTCAACTTTCGTCCTGAACGACAGAATCGCGAGTCATATCATTATCACTATACGGAGAATCTTCTTGTAACAAAAATTCCAGTACAGACAGCTAATTTGTGGACACTTCGTACATTTTGACAATGTTTCATGAATTTCTTCATGAAAGTAGGAGAAGATAATTATTTTGTCGTGAATAACATCTTAAAATATAATGAGCGTTTCCTATAATTCCGACTAAGAAATATCGTCAAAGTTTACGAGATGTCCGCAAATTACCATTCAGCATGGGGATTCTCAATACAGAAGGTACCTTGATTATAATGTACTTCACTTTTCTGAAGAAATAAAATTCAAAAATGACTCGCTATTGATCGATATTGTATGGCCGGATATCCGGCCAAATTGCTATCCTGCACATCCTTAATATTATTATTAGGGGTTAACGGCAAAGTGCAGAAATTGCGGGTAATGTAGTATCGACTTTGTCGGGTATATGTATTATATTTTCAAACTCGAAATCCCTAATAATCAACACGGGCACTGCCATAAATGTATAATGAAGCGGACGGATATGGGCAATTATAATCTGGGCCATTTGTTAATAAATTTCTGAACAATCTGGTGTTTGGGGGTCAGCGGACAGAGTCATAAACTAACCGGGTAATTGAGTGAGAAATTCGTCGGGGAAGGTCAATTTTGAAAGGTGAAAAACCGTTAAGGTTTTTCTAGCGACATTTCGGCTGGGCCTAGCTAGCCATTATAAGGATTAAAGGACATTCCTAAGCGCTCAGATATTCGTTATACGGTAGCCATGTCCTTTAATCCTGATAATGGCTGGCTAGGCCCAGCCGAATCGTCGCTAAAAGAACCTCAACGGTTTTTCACCTGTCACCTTTGTCACATGTGACCTTCCCCGACGATATCCTCACTCATATACCTTCTCGGGTCACGAAAAGCCACTCGTATAACCAGGTCATATGAGTAGACTTTGCGAAGGACCGACTAGCGACGAGGGAGGACCACCCCGATCACCACCAAGCCATCATGGAGCTGTGCGGATGACGAAATTGCGATCTAACGTTAAGTTCTGCGCCGCGATGCTACGACAGGTTCGCGTCGAGTTGCGCAATCTACGAAATCGATGACGGATCGATTATTGCGTATTCTTGTAGGTATGACGTCACGTAGGGCATTGCGTACCGAGATCCGTGTTGCGGCAGGTCGTCGATTTTGGAAATCACTCAAGTTCTGGCGATATTACGAGATAGTCGCTTTTTGGAGCTTTGCGAACCAATGGAGCCGCCAAAAATCACGAGGGGATTAGAGAATTTGTTGCGTGGATGTAGAACGGTAAGCGCTGCTTATATCCTCGCGACTGAATTACTAGAGTCATCGAGTAACGGCTTGCCGAATAACGACTAGCCGTTTTGGATTTGCATTGTCGAAAAGTACTCGAAATTTGTTTGCCGATACTTTTGCTTGGTGACGGTAGTCTGAGTTGCGCGTTATGGAGTTGAATAAATTTTAAGTAGGCGAGAATATTGAGTAGAGTCACGATTTGGAGTTAAGTCTTTTTCGTTTTTTAATTCAATTGCAGCCCGAATTCCGCTGTACAAGGTTGAGTTACGGTAACGGATTTTTCAGTGTCGTCTCTCGTTTAGGTCGCAAATTGCCGAAATGGAGTGTTCAAATTAGCAAATAGCTTTTTTCAGAGCTTTGAGAAAGTTTGAGTTCGAATGCGTTACGCTTGCGTTTAGTTGAGTTCACGGTTAGTTAAGATAAATAACCCCGGTGACCGAGGTGCAGTAAAAATCAGCGTCACAGTAAACACATTACATAAGGAACAACTATACATCTTCATCCTTTGGTTAACTTCTTCGACTATTTCTCCTATCGTTCGCATCAAGAAAAGGTTTCTAACTCTATAAACAGGAAACCAGGTGTATATTTATTTTGCATCTATTTAGATAACATTATTTTTGTCGATCTGATGGAGTTGCATTAACATTACTGAATTTGGCTCAAATGAACTTGTATAGTTGAAAAGTATAGATAGATAGATGGATAGATACGTCGTTCGACTCTGCAAAATTTGAATACACGCTGTGAACGATGGTAACATCAGTCCTTGTCGTTTTTACGTACCGATCGTTTGTCGGACTGGGTTGCGCGCGCACGACACGATGCAGAGGGCGTCGCTTGACGATGAACTCATAACGCCCCCACCCTATTACGAAAAGTCCCATGAGGCTATCAGTCTTTCCGTGTCCTCAGTCGACGCTGGATGTATCTTCAGTCAACGCTGCGGACATAGTTCTTCTCCGATTGTGAACGGAAATCGCGTTAACCGCTTGAATAATTGTCATAAAGTTACAATTTTTCTGAGAGCTTACAATTAAAAAGCAATTGGTGTGGTAATGACGTGAAAATATAATCAAATTTATTCGACGTTGACGATGGTCTGAATGACGGAAAAATCTTGGCAACTTGGACCGTCTGTGATATCTCCATACGCAGTTCCACAAAGCACACGAGGTTGACTTCGGCGCCAAATTTCGCACGTTACATCCGTATGTCACGGTAAGTTAGGACTTTTGGCTTACAAGCTCAGTACCGAATTTTTCAACCTCTATTGCTAGATACATGGAGAGCCATAAACTGACTGCCTGATTTTACATTTCAGGGAATTGCTGGGCCATTCTAACACCGAGGTTTTGGTTTCTCAGTCACAGTACGTTCGAAATATATACCGAAAATTGAATAATTGACTTTATACGAAAGTAAATCTTTGATATCTCGACCTTGGTGATGCTGCTTATTGCTTTCAACAATCTCGTCAAAAGAGATTTCAGTTGTTAGTAAAATATCCAACATATCTTCACATCGTTATATGAAATACCCAGAAAGTATGAAGTGCCACTACGAAGTACTCGGCGTTTCGAGAGATGCGTCAGACGACGATTTGAAAAAAGCGTACAGAAAACTAGCACTGAAATGCCATCCTGATAAGAATTTCGACAATACTGAAGATGCTAAAGAACAATTTCAAATCGTCCAACGAGCATGGGAGGTCTTAAATGATCCGCGAGAACGAGCCTGGTATGACAATCACCGAGAAGCCATTTTGAAAGGAGGGATAGGAGGGAATTACAAAGATGATTCGATCGATTTGTTCCAATACTTTACTACGAGCTGTTATGAGGGCTATGGCGATGGCGAAAAAGAATTTTACACGGTTTATGGAAAAGTTTTTGAACAACTGACTGCTGAAGAATCAGAGTTTTGTAAAGAAGAAGATTTAGACGATAAAGTATCTGGTTTTGGGAATTCCACTAGCTCATATCACGATGTTCACAAATTTTATGCATATTGGCAAAGCTATTCGACTAAGAGGTCATTTGCTTGGCTAGATACATACGATATTCGTGATACCCCAAACAGACGTGCTTTAAGATTGGCAGAAAAGGAGAACAAGAAAATTAGAGATAAGGCTAAAAAAGAACGCAATGAACAAGTTCGGAACCTTGTAGCATTTGTTCGCAAGCGTGATAAACGAGTTAAAGCGCATGCAAAAATCCTGGCAGAAAGAGCTAAAGAAAATACCGAAAAAACACAAGAACGGAGAAAGCAACAACTGATCCAGAGACAAAAAGAACTGGAAAGTTATACTGAGCCAGAATGGTCAAAGTTTTCTAATATCGAACAAGATTTAAAGGTTATTGAAGCAAATCTTGCTGCTGAGTTTGGAGAGGAATTAACTTCAAATATAGATTCTAAAGATGCCGATGATACGGATAGTAACACCCTGTATTGCGTTGCTTGCAGCAAAATATACAAGACACGGAAAGCATTTACGAATCACGAAAATTCCAAGAAACACGACGATAATGTTTCAACCATGATAGCCTCCTTCTTGGCTGATGAAAATATGGAATTTGAATGCAGTATTCGAAAGTACAATTCGGACTCTGAATTGAATTTTAAATGCGGTAGCAAAACAAATATTTGTTTGATAAGTCCAAATCGGAAAAGTGTGATATTGGCAACAAGCCGAGAAATACGAGATTTCTTGACGAACCGCAGTGAGAATATTGATGCGAATGCGAATGGCAACCAGCGAAGTACATCGAATGAAGAAATGATTTCGGATAGTGAATCAAGTTCTACAAGTGAAAAAAATACAAATAAGCTTGTGAAAAAAAAAGGTGTTGAACTAGCCACAGGCCCAGAACCGGAAGCCTTTCTTGTAGTAATTAAAATACACGATAACATAAATATACTGATTCCTGAATGTACATTGATATCAGCCCAAGAGAACGAGCTTGACAACCCAGTGTTAGATATGACAGAAAAATCTCGCAAAAGTAAGAAGAAGAAGCGTAAAAATGTTCGAAAAGTCATTCTTGAACAAACAACCGACGATGAGCAAGAACTAGATGCTCATTTTGGGTGGTCCAAGAAACAGCGAAGGAAACAAAAACAAAAGGAAGCAACTCTTGACAACAAATATCACACTGTCCCAGAAACGATTGACAATTTTACTAAAGGCAACAAAGTAAATTTTGACGATACTGACTTGAGCTTTGAAGTAGATGCCAGATTATTAACTCAAAGTACAAAAAAATCTAAAGGTAAGAGAGCAAAGGAAGCAAGAAGAATTCAGAAGTTAAGCTCTGATGAGAGCAGACGCAAGGACAAGAAGGAAAAAAAGAGAGAAGGGTCATGGGAAGAAAGCGTTCTGGATTTATATCACCTGTGTATTCTATGTGGAGTAGACTATCTAATCAAGAATGAATTATATGATCATTTTGCGGAGACTGGTCATTTTATCCATATCCGGAATTTACCAAAGAATGAGATGTATGATTATTATATGGAGGCCGGTTATTTTTCATACATGCCGAATTTAATTTATCATTTTTAAAATGTTTAAGGGCTATTCTGGTTTGGACGCCCGAATTTTAGGTGTTTTTCGGATGCTGTAAAAAAAAAAAACCAATAAATATTTTTCGTATCCATTTTCTTTTACCAGTTATTTATTGATATTTTAAGAGTATAAAAAAGTCAAATTAGTTAAAAAATAATCAAAATTGAAAAATCTGCAGGCCGGCAAATTGGGGGCTCACAAAAAAATGGCGTGTCTTGGTTGGCAGGATTCTAGTCCTTCCAGTGATCTGAAACAAATTTTTTTTTTAAATTCTTAATGAAGAAGGATGTAGTTATCGCACTACGTGTGGGTTTTTGAGGAGAAGAATTTTTCATAAAATGGCGGCGGTGTGAAAAATGAGTCGCGTTTTTTCCCTGTTTTTTTCAACTTTCAGAATTTTTAAAACATAGTAAAACAAAAAAAATTTTTCGCAAGCACGCTTCTTTACGCGATGCTCTAATATATACAGAAGCTCCGTGCCAAATTGCAAGTAAATTGGTTGATTAGAACTTGGGATATCGTACCAACCGTATCGAAAATAGTAGTTTTGAGAAAAACGCGTTTAAAGTTTGAGGTCGAGTTTCGCGGAGTCTGATTCGTTTAATGGCGTGTTATACTTACATTTTCCTAAGCAGCGATCCCTGCCCCATTTTTCCACTTCAAACGTGAGATTTTGTTTTTTTCTAAGGAAAATATCGAGTACAAAAGACCTTTTTTAACTGATTCTTCTTAATCATTGTTTGCCTACTGTGTAATGTTCATTCGTTCCGGCCGGACCGCCGACCGGTTTAGTCGGCGCGTCACAAATGAAGCTGTAAATTTGAAAATAATGAGAATTTTGAAAAATCCTCTTAAGGACATATTCTTAAAACTCTAAGCTTTGAAAATATGGCCAGAAAAAAATCGAATTTTTCGAATTTCTAAACCAGAATACCCCCTTAAGACAATCCTGTGAAGAGTATATAATCTGGGCCACGTGATAATAAATTCCTGAACGATCTTGTGTTTGGGGGTCAGCGAGTCTTACCTAATTTCCAGAAAAATATTTACAAGTAGTATTTTTGTTTGGAAAGGTCTGGGATTTCTGCTGCAAATAAACTGACTGGGAACAACAATATATCACAATTAACATGGTAAAAAAAGTCATTTGCAATTTTTCATAGAACGCAAGATAGATCTTGCAACTGTTCTCCGTGGAGTAGGCCTACTGGGGATACCACGTGAAAAAAAAAAACGCGCCGGGTGTTCTACCGCTTGCGGTGGTGTGGAAACGAGCACAAGTGAGCTTATTTTCACTGGTCAAATACTAACGTATATATTGTAGTTATTCAAATGACAATTTTATTACTGCGCAAATTTAACTCACTGTCAATAAAACTCATGCTTCGATGATCTGTAACGAATGTGGAATCGTAATAACTTCGGATTTCTCTAATTTAGTCGGAGTGAATTCCACGTGAATACATTTTTCTTCTTGATAAATTTCGCTTTTTAATTGAAATGAGTAAGATGCGCATGCCTTTGGAAATTCAGAATTTGGCAATTCCAACATGTTTCTCCCTCTCTTGACCTTGCGCAGTCGACACAGTAAAGTCGTTGAATTGTAAAATTCGAAAGTTTCAGTCTTTACTCATTGGACAGCTCGACTTTTCGGAGAAATTAGTTCTATTTCAATTGCCTATCCGGCACAGCATTCCCAGTATTTCGTTCTTGAATTTTTTGTATTACAAGAATTCGTAAATTCAAATTTAACCGCGCGTTTTGTGCGTAAACTTGATACTGCAAGGTTCTGAGCACAAGTCATTCAGCGCCGTGGCTGACACGCGTCGCGCACGGACATTGATAAAACAATTATCAACTACCGTTTGAGTCGAATCATGGTCATCCGCAATCAACACGGTGCTCGGATCAAGTTGTTACAATAAACCACGATATTTGCGTAACAAATGAGCACGTCTCCCGTGACAACTGATAAAGAGCAAAAAACGCGAAGCTCATTCGAAACCGGCTACTAAAAGTGACAAAAAGAACGATGTTGAGAAATTATGTACGATTGTCATACGGGTGATCCGTCTAAAAGACCCAACATGATGGAATACAGTAAGAAATTCACTCCCATCTTCGCTTTTGAATCTATTTTGTCGGAAATTATTTAAAATTCTTACGAACAATTTCTATACCCGCTTGATTTTCCAGATTACTTAACCGAATCTACTGTTGAATACGTATTGCAATAAATCATTGTATTTACATAAATAAAAAGAAAGGCAACTAATACGATAACTTGCATCTTATAATATTATTAACTGATTTGAGACCCAATTAGGTATCACCAAAGAAATGTTTCGTCATATTATACGTGTTGATTCATTACTCGCCATAGAAAGGAAGAGATTCGTCAGTAACGCATATCACAAATCGGTTGCATTGAAGAATATTACTACTTCGGTGGGAATATTTTTCAACGGCTGATTATCACATTATTGTTACTTGGGATCTAATTATGAATAAAATAGTGTGTCCAAAAGGTCGTATCTACGATACATTCGTGAATTCGTGAATTTAACGGACTTGTGTATATTTCCCCAAAACGGTCAATCAACCCACCACGGGAACCCGATGCTGTTCCAATAACTCATCAACGACGCATATTTCTTGGATGATTTCTAAACAATTACATGAATTTCAAACAAGTTTCTTGCAATTTTAACACATATTATGTAACTCATTAACATTCCACCAATGTCCCCTCCTCACTTCGTGAAATTATTCTTCTACCTAAGCCTGCCAAATTTTTAAATTCTGTTTGCGGAAATCTGTAGAAATACTGGGATAGATCACAATCTTGTCTCAGAAAAGACCGATGGATTGTTGGAAGTAGAAGAACGCTCTCGAAGCTTCCGAAAGGTCTTACAACTTTTCCGCTATGTTTTTTTTACAGAAATATCGTACTTCAAAGCCTGCACGTATCCAAACTTCTTGCCAAGACTTTTGACGCATTCATTCGAGCGACAAACAGTTCAGCATGAAACCATCCGTATATAATTGATAAGGATTTGATTACAAATAATCCGGAATACCCATCTTTAGGTCAGTCGTTATAGTTTCTCATATCCAATTTATAATTGTAATTAGTTATCATCGTTTTTCAAAAAAGTTTCCTGAGTGGAACGTGGGATTGACGTAAATTAAATTACGTTCAATTGTTATTAATTTACTTTACATCGGCAAAACCTTATTCAGAGACTTTTTATCGATGTCACTTTTTAATTACGTACGTTTGGGTTGCATCTTCCAACAATTGGATTGATACTGTAACTTCTGTCTCTCGGACTTTCAACATTTAACTAGTAATTTTCTACCGAATTGACAATGAATGATTTTCATTCCCGTTTATTCATAATAATCTATAAATTTCACCTCCTCAACACTACAACGCTCGGTAATCTTTCAACTTTCGTCCTGAACGACAGAATCGCGAGTCATATCATTATCACTATACGGAGAATCTTCTTGTAACAAAAATTCCAGTACAGACAGCTAATTTGTGGACACTTCGTACATTTTGACAATGTTTCATGAATTTCTTCATGAAAGTAGGAGAAGATAATTATTTTGTCGTGAATAACATCTTAAAATATAATGAGCGTTTCCTATAATTCCGACTAAGAAATATCGTCAAAGTTTACGAGATGTCCGCAAATTACCATTCAGCATGGGGATTCTCAATACAGAAGGTACCTTGATTATAATGTACTTCACTTTTCTGAAGAAATAAAATTCAAAAATGACTCGCTATTGATCGATATTGTATGGCCGGATATCCGGCCAAATTGCTATCCTGCACATCCTTAATATTATTATTAGGGGTTAACGGCAAAGTGCAGAAATTGCGGGTAATGTAGTATCGACTTTGTCGGGTATATGTATTATATTTTCAAACTCGAAATCCCTAATAATCAACACGGGCACTGCCATAAATGTATAATGAAGCGGACGGATATGGGCAATTATAATCTGGGCCATTTGTTAATAAATTTCTGAACAATCTGGTGTTTGGGGGTCAGCGGACAGAGTCATAAACTAACCGGGTAATTGAGTGAGAAATTCGTCGGGGAAGGTCAATTTTGAAAGGTGAAAAACCGTTAAGGTTTTTCTAGCGACATTTCGGCTGGGCCTAGCTAGCCATTATAAGGATTAAAGGACATTCCTAAGCGCTCAGATATTCGTTATACGGTAGCCATGTCCTTTAATCCTGATAATGGCTGGCTAGGCCCAGCCGAATCGTCGCTAAAAGAACCTCAACGGTTTTTCACCTGTCACCTTTGTCACATGTGACCTTCCCCGACGATATCCTCACTCATATACCTTCTCGGGTCACGAAAAGCCACTCGTATAACCAGGTCATATGAGTAGACTTTGCGAAGGACCGACTAGCGACGAGGGAGGACCACCCCGATCACCACCAAGCCATCATGGAGCTGTGCGGATGACGAAATTGCGATCTAACGTTAAGTTCTGCGCCGCGATGCTACGACAGGTTCGCGTCGAGTTGCGCAATCTACGAAATCGATGACGGATCGATTATTGCGTATTCTTGTAGGTATGACGTCACGTAGGGCATTGCGTACCGAGATCCGTGTTGCGGCAGGTCGTCGATTTTGGAAATCACTCAAGTTCTGGCGATATTACGAGATAGTCGCTTTTTGGAGCTTTGCGAACCAATGGAGCCGCCAAAAATCACGAGGGGATTAGAGAATTTGTTGCGTGGATGTAGAACGGTAAGCGCTGCTTATATCCTCGCGACTGAATTACTAGAGTCATCGAGTAACGGCTTGCCGAATAACGACTAGCCGTTTTGGATTTGCATTGTCGAAAAGTACTCGAAATTTGTTTGCCGATACTTTTGCTTGGTGACGGTAGTCTGAGTTGCGCGTTATGGAGTTGAATAAATTTTAAGTAGGCGAGAATATTGAGTAGAGTCACGATTTGGAGTTAAGTCTTTTTCGTTTTTTAATTCAATTGCAGCCCGAATTCCGCTGTACAAGGTTGAGTTACGGTAACGGATTTTTCAGTGTCGTCTCTCGTTTAGGTCGCAAATTGCCGAAATGGAGTGTTCAAATTAGCAAATAGCTTTTTTCAGAGCTTTGAGAAAGTTTGAGTTCGAATGCGTTACGCTTGCGTTTAGTTGAGTTCACGGTTAGTTAAGATAAATAACCCCGGTGACCGAGGTGCAGTAAAAATCAGCGTCACAGTAAACACATTACATAAGGAACAACTATACATCTTCATCCTTTGGTTAACTTCTTCGACTATTTCTCCTATCGTTCGCATCAAGAAAAGGTTTCTAACTCTATAAACAGGAAACCAGGTGTATATTTATTTTGCATCTATTTAGATAACATTATTTTTGTCGATCTGATGGAGTTGCATTAACATTACTGAATTTGGCTCAAATGAACTTGTATAGTTGAAAAGTATAGATAGATAGATGGATAGATACGTCGTTCGACTCTGCAAAATTTGAATACACGCTGTGAACGATGGTAACATCAGTCCTTGTCGTTTTTACGTACCGATCGTTTGTCGGACTGGGTTGCGCGCGCACGACACGATGCAGAGGGCGTCGCTTGACGATGAACTCATAACGCCCCCACCCTATTACGAAAAGTCCCATGAGGCTATCAGTCTTTCCGTGTCCTCAGTCGACGCTGGATGTATCTTCAGTCAACGCTGCGGACATAGTTCTTCTCCGATTGTGAACGGAAATCGCGTTAACCGCTTGAATAATTGTCATAAAGTTACAATTTTTCTGAGAGCTTACAATTAAAAAGCAATTGGTGTGGTAATGACGTGAAAATATAATCAAATTTATTCGACGTTGACGATGGTCTGAATGACGGAAAAATCTTGGCAACTTGGACCGTCTGTGATATCTCCATACGCAGTTCCACAAAGCACACGAGGTTGACTTCGGCGCCAAATTTCGCACGTTACATCCGTATGTCACGGTAAGTTAGGACTTTTGGCTTACAAGCTCAGTACCGAATTTTTCAACCTCTATTGCTAGATACATGGAGAGCCATAAACTGACTGCCTGATTTTACATTTCAGGGAATTGCTGGGCCATTCTAACACCGAGGTTTTGGTTTCTCAGTCACAGTACGTTCGAAATATATACCGAAAATTGAATAATTGACTTTATACGAAAGTAAATCTTTGATATCTCGACCTTGGTGATGCTGCTTATTGCTTTCAACAATCTCGTCAAAAGAGATTTCAGTTGTTAGTAAAATATCCAACATATCTTCACATCGTTATATGAAATACCCAGAAAGTATGAAGTGCCACTACGAAGTACTCGGCGTTTCGAGAGATGCGTCAGACGACGATTTGAAAAAAGCGTACAGAAAACTAGCACTGAAATGCCATCCTGATAAGAATTTCGACAATACTGAAGATGCTAAAGAACAATTTCAAATCGTCCAACGAGCATGGGAGGTCTTAAATGATCCGCGAGAACGAGCCTGGTATGACAATCACCGAGAAGCCATTTTGAAAGGAGGGATAGGAGGGAATTACAAAGATGATTCGATCGATTTGTTCCAATACTTTACTACGAGCTGTTATGAGGGCTATGGCGATGGCGAAAAAGAATTTTACACGGTTTATGGAAAAGTTTTTGAACAACTGACTGCTGAAGAATCAGAGTTTTGTAAAGAAGAAGATTTAGACGATAAAGTATCTGGTTTTGGGAATTCCACTAGCTCATATCACGATGTTCACAAATTTTATGCATATTGGCAAAGCTATTCGACTAAGAGGTCATTTGCTTGGCTAGATACATACGATATTCGTGATACCCCAAACAGACGTGCTTTAAGATTGGCAGAAAAGGAGAACAAGAAAATTAGAGATAAGGCTAAAAAAGAACGCAATGAACAAGTTCGGAACCTTGTAGCATTTGTTCGCAAGCGTGATAAACGAGTTAAAGCGCATGCAAAAATCCTGGCAGAAAGAGCTAAAGAAAATACCGAAAAAACACAAGAACGGAGAAAGCAACAACTGATCCAGAGACAAAAAGAACTGGAAAGTTATACTGAGCCAGAATGGTCAAAGTTTTCTAATATCGAACAAGATTTAAAGGTTATTGAAGCAAATCTTGCTGCTGAGTTTGGAGAGGAATTAACTTCAAATATAGATTCTAAAGATGCCGATGATACGGATAGTAACACCCTGTATTGCGTTGCTTGCAGCAAAATATACAAGACACGGAAAGCATTTACGAATCACGAAAATTCCAAGAAACACGACGATAATGTTTCAACCATGATAGCCTCCTTCTTGGCTGATGAAAATATGGAATTTGAATGCAGTATTCGAAAGTACAATTCGGACTCTGAATTGAATTTTAAATGCGGTAGCAAAACAAATATTTGTTTGATAAGTCCAAATCGGAAAAGTGTGATATTGGCAACAAGCCGAGAAATACGAGATTTCTTGACGAACCGCAGTGAGAATATTGATGCGAATGCGAATGGCAACCAGCGAAGTACATCGAATGAAGAAATGATTTCGGATAGTGAATCAAGTTCTACAAGTGAAAAAAATACAAATAAGCTTGTGAAAAAAAAAGGTGTTGAACTAGCCACAGGCCCAGAACCGGAAGCCTTTCTTGTAGTAATTAAAATACACGATAACATAAATATACTGATTCCTGAATGTACATTGATATCAGCCCAAGAGAACGAGCTTGACAACCCAGTGTTAGATATGACAGAAAAATCTCGCAAAAGTAAGAAGAAGAAGCGTAAAAATGTTCGAAAAGTCATTCTTGAACAAACAACCGACGATGAGCAAGAACTAGATGCTCATTTTGGGTGGTCCAAGAAACAGCGAAGGAAACAAAAACAAAAGGAAGCAACTCTTGACAACAAATATCACACTGTCCCAGAAACGATTGACAATTTTACTAAAGGCAACAAAGTAAATTTTGACGATACTGACTTGAGCTTTGAAGTAGATGCCAGATTATTAACTCAAAGTACAAAAAAATCTAAAGGTAAGAGAGCAAAGGAAGCAAGAAGAATTCAGAAGTTAAGCTCTGATGAGAGCAGACGCAAGGACAAGAAGGAAAAAAAGAGAGAAGGGTCATGGGAAGAAAGCGTTCTGGATTTATATCACCTGTGTATTCTATGTGGAGTAGACTATCTAATCAAGAATGAATTATATGATCATTTTGCGGAGACTGGTCATTTTATCCATATCCGGAATTTACCAAAGAATGAGATGTATGATTATTATATGGAGGCCGGTTATTTTTCATACATGCCGAATTTAATTTATCATTTTTAAAATGTTTAAGGGCTATTCTGGTTTGGACGCCCGAATTTTAGGTGTTTTTCGGATGCTGTAAAAAAAAAAAACCAATAAATATTTTTCGTATCCATTTTCTTTTACCAGTTATTTATTGATATTTTAAGAGTATAAAAAAGTCAAATTAGTTAAAAAATAATCAAAATTGAAAAATCTGCAGGCCGGCAAATTGGGGGCTCACAAAAAAATGGCGTGTCTTGGTTGGCAGGATTCTAGTCCTTCCAGTGATCTGAAACAAATTTTTTTTTTAAATTCTTAATGAAGAAGGATGTAGTTATCGCACTACGTGTGGGTTTTTGAGGAGAAGAATTTTTCATAAAATGGCGGCGGTGTGAAAAATGAGTCGCGTTTTTTCCCTGTTTTTTTCAACTTTCAGAATTTTTAAAACATAGTAAAACAAAAAAAATTTTTCGCAAGCACGCTTCTTTACGCGATGCTCTAATATATACAGAAGCTCCGTGCCAAATTGCAAGTAAATTGGTTGATTAGAACTTGGGATATCGTACCAACCGTATCGAAAATAGTAGTTTTGAGAAAAACGCGTTTAAAGTTTGAGGTCGAGTTTCGCGGAGTCTGATTCGTTTAATGGCGTGTTATACTTACATTTTCCTAAGCAGCGATCCCTGCCCCATTTTTCCACTTCAAACGTGAGATTTTGTTTTTTTCTAAGGAAAATATCGAGTACAAAAGACCTTTTTTAACTGATTCTTCTTAATCATTGTTTGCCTACTGTGTAATGTTCATTCGTTCCGGCCGGACCGCCGACCGGTTTAGTCGGCGCGTCACAAATGAAGCTGTAAATTTGAAAATAATGAGAATTTTGAAAAATCCTCTTAAGGACATATTCTTAAAACTCTAAGCTTTGAAAATATGGCCAGAAAAAAATCGAATTTTTCGAATTTCTAAACCAGAATACCCCCTTAAGACAATCCTGTGAAGAGTATATAATCTGGGCCACGTGATAATAAATTCCTGAACGATCTTGTGTTTGGGGGTCAGCGAGTCTTACCTAATTTCCAGAAAAATATTTACAAGTAGTATTTTTGTTTGGAAAGGTCTGGGATTTCTGCTGCAAATAAACTGACTGGGAACAACAATATATCACAATTAACATGGTAAAAAAAGTCATTTGCAATTTTTCATAGAACGCAAGATAGATCTTGCAACTGTTCTCCGTGGAGTAGGCCTACTGGGGATACCACGTGAAAAAAAAAAACGCGCCGGGTGTTCTACCGCTTGCGGTGGTGTGGAAACGAGCACAAGTGAGCTTATTTTCACTGGTCAAATACTAACGTATATATTGTAGTTATTCAAATGACAATTTTATTACTGCGCAAATTTAACTCACTGTCAATAAAACTCATGCTTCGATGATCTGTAACGAATGTGGAATCGTAATAACTTCGGATTTCTCTAATTTAGTCGGAGTGAATTCCACGTGAATACATTTTTCTTCTTGATAAATTTCGCTTTTTAATTGAAATGAGTAAGATGCGCATGCCTTTGGAAATTCAGAATTTGGCAATTCCAACATGTTTCTCCCTCTCTTGACCTTGCGCAGTCGACACAGTAAAGTCGTTGAATTGTAAAATTCGAAAGTTTCAGTCTTTACTCATTGGACAGCTCGACTTTTCGGAGAAATTAGTTCTATTTCAATTGCCTATCCGGCACAGCATTCCCAGTATTTCGTTCTTGAATTTTTTGTATTACAAGAATTCGTAAATTCAAATTTAACCGCGCGTTTTGTGCGTAAACTTGATACTGCAAGGTTCTGAGCACAAGTCATTCAGCGCCGTGGCTGACACGCGTCGCGCACGGACATTGATAAAACAATTATCAACTACCGTTTGAGTCGAATCATGGTCATCCGCAATCAACACGGTGCTCGGATCAAGTTGTTACAATAAACCACGATATTTGCGTAACAAATGAGCACGTCTCCCGTGACAACTGATAAAGAGCAAAAAACGCGAAGCTCATTCGAAACCGGCTACTAAAAGTGACAAAAAGAACGATGTTGAGAAATTATGTACGATTGTCATACGGGTGATCCGTCTAAAAGACCCAACATGATGGAATACAGTAAGAAATTCACTCCCATCTTCGCTTTTGAATCTATTTTGTCGGAAATTATTTAAAATTCTTACGAACAATTTCTATACCCGCTTGATTTTCCAGATTACTTAACCGAATCTACTGTTGAATACGTATTGCAATAAATCATTGTATTTACATAAATAAAAAGAAAGGCAACTAATACGATAACTTGCATCTTATAATATTATTAACTGATTTGAGACCCAATTAGGTATCACCAAAGAAATGTTTCGTCATATTATACGTGTTGATTCATTACTCGCCATAGAAAGGAAGAGATTCGTCAGTAACGCATATCACAAATCGGTTGCATTGAAGAATATTACTACTTCGGTGGGAATATTTTTCAACGGCTGATTATCACATTATTGTTACTTGGGATCTAATTATGAATAAAATAGTGTGTCCAAAAGGTCGTATCTACGATACATTCGTGAATTCGTGAATTTAACGGACTTGTGTATATTTCCCCAAAACGGTCAATCAACCCACCACGGGAACCCGATGCTGTTCCAATAACTCATCAACGACGCATATTTCTTGGATGATTTCTAAACAATTACATGAATTTCAAACAAGTTTCTTGCAATTTTAACACATATTATGTAACTCATTAACATTCCACCAATGTCCCCTCCTCACTTCGTGAACTTATTCTTCTACCTAAGCCTGCCAAATTTTTAAATTCTGTTTGCGGAAATCTGTAGAAATACTGGGATAGATCACAATCTTGTCTCAGAAAAGACCAATGGTAAAAATACTAATTCGTTTTTGAGAGTCGACACCACCCGACACGAGTTAACACGAGGCGACACAAAAGTCATATAAATGGAATGCACCCGTTGTAGCGAATCGTAGACTGAAACGTGACTGTCGGCCAATAAAATTCGAACGACTCGACGCACGCGCACAAGGTGCGCACTTTCCGCGCTGACATATGCACGACACACGGGGTACGTTCCACTCTTCAATTAACGCTCGCAACGACCACGGTCGTCGCGGGCGATCGCTCTTTATCACGCTCTTACTCGGATCATGGTCTTACATACAGGTCTGGAAACTCGCTCAAAACTTCAACGGCGGGGGTGTCTTATTGAAGTACCGGCCGCTTCGCCTGGTGACCACGAGTGTCGCTGCTATCGAGGGTTTCAAGCTGTATAAGAGAGACGGAAACAGATTTTAAAACCACGCTCAACAATCTGCTTTCATCTCTCTGTCACAGCCTGATCGCGTTTTCCACTGGTTGCACTGAGTGCGCACTGGCTCCAACAGAGGACACGCGTTCCGTGCATGCGTCGCCCGGCATCGGGGCAAATCTTCTGAGCGGAACACGCCGTAAAACGTATAAAGGCAGATAAAGGCAGACTAGATCATAATTTCTCCTAAATCACAAATAATGTGACGTTACTTGACCGACTGCGCGACTGCAAGTTTTTTCAAGCCAGTGATAAAGAAGCCAATTGAACAAACGCAACGGTAATTTTTCGTTTGTAAATAAATGTCACAAATGTTAGGCACGAGAATACAAGGGCAAAAAAAATTGACAATTCCTCTGAAAAGATAAAAATTAATAAGTCAAGTTGTCCCAATCTCCTGAAAAATACCTAGCAGTTAACCTCTAAAAGCTGAAAAAATATGTATCCATACTTCGATATCGGACATGCTGTGGAATACTCCTATGAAATTTAAAATGTTGGGAATCTCTCCTCTATCTTTCAGCTCCAGCAAATCATCATCACTGCTAGACGAAGATGAAATTAGATGTAATAAAAGAGTTGCTGTCACAGCATCTACTTAGACTCTTTCACGATCGGCAGCCATAATTGCACTGCTTTGACACTGACTCAGTGTTCCCAACCCGTCCGTGGGGGGCTATGTGACCAGGGCCGTGGCATTATAGTACCGAACAAAAAATTATAGTACTTTTTTGAAAATGTTAATAATGCAATAAAATCACGGAATATTATTTTTATAAGTATATTATCCCTATCCATTACAATACGCGTGCGTACTTACATTTAATTGTACGAATGACCAGAAGGTACTTATTTGAATTATTTTTGTACACACTAGGAATGACGGCAGGAACTGGCGGGAAGCGGGACACGGGGCGCTCAAATCAACACCAACGCGCCTGAGCCTGAACCGTGCATGTCAGCGCCCTCCGCAATAATGTGGTTAAAATTAAAAACCACATTATGGTGAATGGCGCTGACAATTTTTTACCTAGCGCGAAAAGATTTGAATACGTTTCTTTTGAAAAGTATTAAAAATCTTTTTTTTTTGAAAAGTATTGAAGAATTTTGTCCCGCCAGTTTTTGTATTACAAAAAAAAACTTCTTTTTACACAAATTTCCAAATTATAGTAGATTTCCGTCACATAATGAAAGTTCTATGTTACATAGTACGAAGTTCATATTTATGTGACATCTACTATAATTATGTGACGGTTGGGAACACTGCACTGACTCCCAATTTCAGGGCAATATTTTACGCACTCAATGCTAAATTCACGCTCCCGAGCTGCCAGTGGAACACGCTGGAAATACGAATCTACCGCTAGTGCGCTATCAGTTCACACTCAGTGCAACCAGTGGAAAACCACTGATATATATCGCTATAAATCTCACTATCGCAGAGACACTCGTGGTCACGTGGCTGAAACGCCCGGTGCTTCAATAGGAGAACATACCTCCACCACCACAGTTCCCGGACCTGCATGCACGGAGCTAGAGTACAGAAGTCCAATCCCTGCATTGAAGATGTGTTCGCGAAATCATGAGAAATAAGGGTTCCGCTAGCGGCGCTGTGGTCACTCTGGACCGATAACTATATGTATATTAGATATAATAGCTCCATGATGCCGTACATATTTACGTTTATTATAATTATTATAATTTTGGTCACTACATCACTGTATTACTATATTTATAGGATCAGAATGTCCGGAGCGACGCTGGTGATAAAACCGTGCACTATTAAATCTCAGAGTTTCGCGGACGCCTTTTCTGCCTCTCCGCCATAGAGATTGGACTCCTGTACTCTAGTCTCCATGCCTGTATGTAAGATCGTGCTCTAAATACTTTTCCCTCATTGTTTCAGAATTTACAATGGTAGCCTCGGATATCTTGTTGTATTTTTTTCTGTTAATTTCAGCAGACTTGACTTACAAGAACGTTGCTCAGGCGCCAGAATATTGTGGAAAGAAAAATGGATATGCTTTAGATGATAAAAATTGCTTTTGGCACACCGAATTCACTAGCAAGAGGTTCAACCTAACCTAGCTTTTCCGATTTTAATGCATGGACGCCTTAATGTTTCATTGGGACTGACTGAACGTCGCACTTACTCAACAAAACGAACGACTTTTTTCAGATATATATTGTACGATGTGAATCCCCCTGAAGGTTTCAACCTCAGGCGAGACGTCTACCTCAGAACGTCAATCTTTGTTAGAAACTTGTCAGAGAAAAGTAAAAAGCGCTACCAGTGGCACCTTGTCCTGCCACCATGGGGTAACCGCTCATATTTCTATCACGAAAGAATCTACTGCATGAATCTACCCCAAAGTAAAGAGACTTTTAACACTCCGTAACAACAATTATGCAGGAAATTTGTACCATTGGAGAAGCACGGACATTGGTCCCCAGAAGCAGATACCATGGAGTACATTCTTCGACTTGGAGAGTTTGAAGAAATATGTACCAGTGATAGAGATGCACGAATTTATCAAAGGTATCTGTACTTGGCAAGCTAAAATTGGTAAAACAAATAACAGTTAATAACACACTCTTTTCTTTCCAGAGTACTCGCAAAACAGCAAGACCTTGGCGATAGATCGTGTCTACATTTTACAAAATGATGAAAAAATGTTTGAGACTGGTAACTTTGACGATAAAAATCAGCTCGTCAACTGTACCCCTGATGCGTTGAGAAAGTACCAAGCCTCTAGTTCTGGCAACTACGGTGCAAAGTTTTGGGGCTACTCGAATGTCACTGCTAACGAAGTAAAGTGCCTAGTCTATCATGGCACTATGTCTGGACTTGAGGAGAATCTCTATCCTGATATTTACAGGTAGAAATTTTGACGAAAACCTGAGAAAATGAAAGGAAATAACAAGTTAATTGAATCATGTTCCAGCTCTGTGATGTTCGATCACATGGAGATACCCCTTCATGATTCTTACGGTACAAAAGAATACTGGGCAGCAAGACGCAGCATGAGATATAACTCTGCTCTCTATGAGATCGCTAATGATTTCAGTCAGAAATACTTAAAGTCAAATGACTCTAGGGACAAGACAGAACTACCTATGGACTGGACCAAGGAGAAAGTAATAGATTCAGAAACAGATATTCCAACGATTCAGTTTCATTTCTTTTGCCTCGAAACACTGTAAAGTGATCAAAACAATGTATTTTTTATTTTTCATAGAGCAAAAGAAACGCGCTCGGAGGACCATATCTATGTGTACACCTTAGAAGACGCGATTTTTTAATAGGTCGCGCAGGTTCTGTACCGACAATAAAGAATGCGGCATCTCAGTTGAGTATAAAAATGGAAGAACTAAATTTGCAGTCGATTTTTATAGCAACAGATGCAGAGAATAACGGTACGAATATCTCAAAATCGCTTCAACCATTTGTGAGAATATCATACGTTACACGTTGTTTTTCTTTCTCTAGAATACAATGAGCTTAAATCACTGCTAAACATGTATGCAGTAACAAGATACACACCATCAGATAGTGTTAAAAAATTGTATAAAGATGGGGGTGTTGCTATTATAGATCAAATAATTTGTTCAAAAGCGAGGTAAGTTTCTATTATTTTTTACTGACCACAGAACTAATCAATGTTATTAATTATGTCTAGGTACTTCATAGGAACGCACGAATCGACGTTCACGTTCCGAATCCAAGAAGATAGGGAAATAATGGGTTTCCCATCAAAGATGACATTCAATGAATTGTGCGGAATTGAGAAATGCAAATCTAGAAGTTCATGGAAAATCTTATGGTGATGAGTCAAGATGGCGAAAATCAAAAATTCGAATTAAACACAATGCGCAACAATGTATCCAAGAAAAGATGCAGTAAAAAAAATATTCGGAAATAAAAATTCTTCTACCCATTCTGATAGTTTGTACCTTTTTCTACCAGTTGATAAAATTCAAGAGTAATAATTTATGCGTCGGTTACTCTCCAGTCCACTTTTACAGTTAGCAAAGATATTTTCGGGGAAGTATAATTGCGATTAACTGTGAGAGCAATTGATCTTTCAAAAAGTTTTAATTTTAAGATCTGCGGAATTATACAGGAATCGGTGCAACAGGGGGAGCATCCGGTTTGGCCACCTTAACATCGGAGGATGGATAAGTGGGAAGAGTTTCTTCCTTTGGCTCTACGACTGACACGTTGTCCGGCAGAGGTTTCTTGGGTCCAGTCTTACCGTTGGGGTCCCAAGGAAGCATAATTTTCACTTTAATTCCCAAAACACCTGTAACATAATAACACTTACAATTATCACGCATTATGTTCATACGCAGAAAAGTAGTCAAATATAATATTTTAAAACATTCGATAATCACGTCATTATTGTAAACTATTACTTCTGATATTCCTTAAACAGGAATGGCAAAATTGCACGTTTACCTTGTCTGAGGAGTACGTGTCGGGTTGCTGTGTCAACGTAGTCATTTGTTGGCTCTCCGGAGTGGATCATAAGTCCGTCGACGAATTTCATGGACTTTGCACGCTGTCCACGAAGTTTTCCGCTCACGACAACTTCACATCCTTTAGCACCAGACTCCATGATGAAACGAAGTACTCCATAACACGCACTTTATTGAAAAATAAATACTTGTAAGTATTGAATCTCCAATACACTACGTATAAATACTAGGATTAATATTATTTAAAATGTTTACCGTCTGACAGCCAGTCCTCCGATAAGTTTGTAACGTAGAGATTCGGCCT
This sequence comes from Neodiprion pinetum, assembly GCF_021155775.2. Lineage (NCBI taxonomy): Eukaryota > Metazoa > Arthropoda > Insecta > Hymenoptera > Diprionidae > Neodiprion > Neodiprion pinetum. The sequence goes on along the minus strand of NC_060235.2, from coordinate 18,182,941 downwards.
GGGCAATGGCGCAAAGACCACGAGTTGCTACCTTCTCAGCGTATAGTTCCACGCTGTGTTCCTTGAAATTGAACCTCTTCTGAACTACCGAAGTCAGTTCTCTTATCCGGCGTCCTTTCTCTCCTAGGACATTCTGGGTACGTGTAGCCATGATGATGATTTCAGTGCGCGTTGGGGTGACACGCACTTCAACACCCGAGTAACCATCCTCTGCAAGTTCACGAGTCAGAAACTCGTTGAGCTCAGCTTTGAAGACTCCGTCTCCAACAAACTGCAATGAAAAGTAAAATTAGTTCTGAACATAAGGCAGAGAAGAATTCACCTCATTTTCATGTGGAAATAACGAATCGAAAAATCGACAACTGGGGTATTTTGAAGGGCCAGGCTGTGTTTACGGTTCAAACCTAACCTTAACCTAACCTACAAAAATCTGCGTGGCTATGGAATAATTAACCAGTAAAAATCGGAGTGCGATTCGCCGTTGTCAAAAGAATGAGTGTCACAGAAATGCATCACAACTGTTTTGTTACTTTTGATGCACAAGTGACAGGAGCGGGATAACCGCTTTGGGGAGGAACAAGCGACAGCTGAAAGTATCCGAGCGATCCGATATTCAAACTTTGGCGATTCACAGGTTTAGCAGGAAAATATCGTGAGGAAATGTTTGCGTTTTACCGTGATTGCGATATTTGTTTGATAAACGCGGTAAAAACTGTTAAAACTAACTAACCTTCCTCTTCTTCGAAATCGAACGGGCTGCCATAATCAGCGCTGTTACAAGAAAGGAGACGGAAAACTGAAGGGTCTTCCGACTGGAAACGGAAATGGGACTCGACTGCATAACTCGCATTCAAATCAGCATCTTTTTTTAACCTATTCATACTGAAATGTGATGAGATCATTTGTGGCAGTAGAAAAATCATAAGCATGTAAAGATAATACAAATTATTCAAGCTATTGACGTACAAGTTTGGTTAAAAAATATTCTCATTAAATCATACAGTTGTTTTTCTGATCATTTTGCGTACACGATTGCCACTATCAGGCGTAAATTCATTTCTACGCCTGACGACAGTCAGACAGATTTGCACGTGTAATTGCACTTTTGTCAGTCAGCAGGAGCGAAGGGACTGAAATGGATGAGCTGTGAAAGCTTCGTATGTGACTACATACCTATGCGTTTACAAATCATACAATGTATGCCGAGTGTGCGGGGTGCGTGTGCATCGTTGTAGCGCAACGATAAGGCATTCCGCATAAGAATAACAGAGAAGCTAGATCAGGCCACAGTTGCGGTGGGGATTAATTCAGTAAAAGAATAGTCATTATAAGCAGGAGGCACCTCAGTAATTAGATAAAAATACATTTTCTCGCGAGGTATATTTAATTGCCGCTTGCACGTATACTCTGAATTGTTCATATAGGTTAGAATCAGGGTAGTGTACTTTGTTGATATACTACGGCTGTGTAAATTTGTTATGTAAAATTTGTCCTGCCAATTGTCATGGAGTGGAAAAAGGTGATAACCACAATCGCGGTAGTGAGCCTGTGCTTCTTGGCAATACCGATCAAGATCGAGCCCGACAACACCGAAAGCGACCTAAAATTGTTCAAGACTTATGTTGAAAAATTTAAGAAATCTTATACACGATCACCTGCAGAGTACGAGGAAAGGTTTCGCAAATTTCAGGTAGGTGGCGTTAACTGTCTACAATCCGATTACCTCCGGATTGATTTGATTCAAATCAGCGCCTTGTTAGATTTCGCGCCATATTCTGAAGCCAATTATCACACACGCTGTAACACATGCATACAGATTTGTGGGGCTTTCCACGGCCGCTTTATCTAAGTTAGTGACATTATCGGTACTTGACATTTTTGTTCACAAATATTTATATATAACGTATAACCTTTGCGATAAAGTTCATACGCATCGTATTTATGCTGCTACGGTCACAAGGCTGAGGCTTCTATGCGTCATAGTCTGAATGATATCACGAAAAATTATAATTAACGGACATTGTTACATTAGCGATTGCAATTGTTCTGTTTGAATAAAATTAGAGATCCCTTCGACATATCGAGGAGATGAACGCCAAGCGAACATCGAAAGAAAGTGCGAGATACGGGGTTACAGAATTTTCCGACTTGTCTGAGGACGAGTTTGCGAGCTCTTATTTACGCCCTGATTTGTCCTCGCGTGGAATGCGGCATCTCCATCACTCGCATCATCACTCGCACCGTCACAATCGGGATGATACTAAAGATGGTCGAGCCGACAGCAGTGAGAAGAACAGATTGCGGAGATCTACTACCGGGTTACCGGTAAAATTCGACTGGAGAGAAACGGGATTCGTAACTCCAGTTCGAAACCAAATGAACTGCGGTGCTTGCTGGGCATTCAGCACTGTCGAAGTCGCCGAAACGATGTTTGCGATTAATAATGGCACGTTGCACACGCTTAGTGTTCAAGAGGTAAAAAATGCAACAAGTTGGACTGAAATATAGCAACACAATGTACACGAGAAACTGATTACGTTGATGCGTGGTTTTTATTATCAGATGATTGATTGCGCTGGAAATAGTAACTTCGGTTGTAACGGCGGTGATATTTGCAGTCTGTTGATGTGGTTGACGGTAACGCGGGTTAAAATCAAGGCGGAAACCGCGTACCCGATGACGTGGAGAACGGACAGCTGCCAATTGAAAAAGTATAAAATGACCATGGCGATGTATTAATTGAAATAAATGATCCCTCTCTGTAATCTCATTATTAATCTCTTTATTCAGGGAAGATTTGTCATCCGCGGGCACATTTGGCGTGCAGATTATAGATTTCACATGCGACAAGTACGTATACTCCTGAACCGCATGCAACCCGATTACTCAGTCGAAACTCTAAAAAACATCACTTAGATGTTTTAATCGCTCGGAATTCTGGAACTATAGCTTTTTCTTTTATCGCCAGTTTCGTAGACGCCGAAGAATCGCTGATGGCAACCCTTGTCAGTCATGGTCCAGTCGCTGCAGCAGTGAATGCTTTATCGTGGCAAAATTACCTGGGAGGTATAATTCAATTCCACTGTGACGGCGGATTCAAAAGTCTAAATCACGCGGTTGAGATCGTGGGCTACGATTTGAGCGCCTCCGTGCCTTTTTATATTGTCAGAAATTCCTGGGGTGAGAATTTCGGCGATAATGGTTACCTGTACCTTGCAGCTTACGGTAATCTCTGCGGTGAGGAATTATTTTTTTTCCTATTATTTTCTTTTTTTTTCAACTATCGGCCACGGTTTTATTACAATGTTGAATTCTTTTCGCAGGTATTGCCAACCAAGTGTCGTCGTTGGACGTCGCGTAGATGGGAAAAGTTGTGTTACCCTTCCTTTTAATATTTATACTACGTATGTGTTTATGCAACATACTGTTTCATGAAACACGTTGTGGCTGCAAGTGTTACATTCGTTTGTTTAAAATTTTTTGTGAGAAATGGGGAAAAAACTTCACACATTCCTATGTGCAGTTTCCGCGAATAACATTTTAATATGCAATATAAGCACATAGACGGTATACACGTTATATTTTTATCTTTTTTTAATTTTATAAATATGGTTACATGTGTATAATATTCGCAATAATCAATAACTTCAACAAGTAACACAGGAATCTTAATATAAGTACGTTCGTATACGTACGACAGTATTAGCGTACCACTGCTGCTAGGAAATTATATACCTATTAAAATTAATTAACTTGTAGATTATACATTCAAAATCAAACATATCACTTATAGTTGTACAAAGAGTATTCAAATGCCGGATGGCTATGGACTTATAATCTGAAAATAACTTTAATTTCCATCGTGTAAATTAAAAAATGAAGACGATCAAGTGAGAACATTACCATCATTCTTATTATTCCTGCTCAAATCTACAACTGGACACGTAATCTACTAGAGTACAAAAATACCATTAAAAATGTAAACCCTGTGATTCCATACTGATGAATGTGTTTGAATAAAAATTTGATCTCTTTAACAAATCAGGTGAATGATAAATAAAGCAATGTACGAAACTATTTACACAGTATTATCGTTTAGCCATTAAATATGACCGCGTAAGTCAAAATGTTTCCTCTGACAGTTCAATTTACTTGATTTAGGTATTTGTGATAAGGAAACGGAGCGGTACAATCTTGTGACACAATTATAAGTAAACGTGTTAAATTATTTCCAGACGTATTATAATAACTTTACTACAACTCATGAAAATAAAATTTGACTCTTCATTTATCCCCCTTTCCGGTGCTGACTTGAAGCAAATCACATATCACGTAGATGCGTGAATTATAGTCTACATAGAAGCTTCGGCGGAGCTTTCTAGATTGTTTTGATCATCATCGGCTCCCCAACATCCCCACGCGCCCGAGAGCTTCGCCTTCATGTCCCTGCTCAACGGCGGGATGAGATTTCGCGGTATCAAAAACGTTGACAGATTGAAAAGGTCCAAAAACACCTTGTAACGATCGCTGGAATTTAAATGGAAGTTCTTCTCATATCTTTTCAGTAACCGCGGGAAAAAACGAACAGCATATTTTACCTCAGTGTGGACCGCAGGTACTGATAACCGGAAGAACCACCGGTGCCGAGCTGTTGGGAGCCAATCATCCTCTGGACCATGATGACGTGATTATCTGGGTAAAAGAACTTGCTTGTGAGATATTTTAGCAAAGTGGAATATCAATAAATGCAAAAAATAATCAATTTCTCAATTGTTTACATCGCCATTTCGTGATCAAGGAATCGATGTCCATGAGTAGCGTGAGGATCTGGTGAGGCTGACTAAACCGAGGCTCGTCCCTGTACAGCGTTATCATAACGGCGCCTTGGAGAGCCGCGTGAGTAAATCTCCGCTCTCCTCTTGACACAAGAGCGTCGTGAAGAGCCTCGTTGAATATCGTCTCGAAGACCGCCCTCCGCGAAGAGATGTCGGAGAGCCGATGGTTTCTCACCTGCTCGCTCTTCTCCGCCTTCGTATAATAATTCGATTCAAAATGTGATCATTCAAAAACGTTAACTACAAAATCGTGTACTATTATTCACCGCACGATATAATTAAACTCGGATCTTCGAATTATGTAACAGACGTACAATGGAAACCGATTTATTTGAAACGACTCTCCGTGCCTAGCAAACAGAGCTCTCTTCATAACAATATTCGCTTCTCTTGTCCCTTCGATTTAATTATTATTACGGCGACAGGTGCGGTTGACCGCAGAAACCGACGTCGCAAACTTATGTTACGTTATGTAGTCGAGAGTCGGTGAGTGGGTGTATATCTGATGCCAGCGAAGCCCGTTAACTGACCGCAGGATCGTACAGTTCCTCGATTGTTTTTTTCCCACCTTTTAACTTTTACCTTTAATTATCTTCTATTTGCTTTCACACCTTATGCAACTGCACCTAATCGCAGGTAAAAGAAGCTGTGTTTACGTTATCTGTTAGTCTGGTCGCTTCCTTCGCAAAGTTTATTAGATGATTTGAAATTCTTAGTACCATGCTGAAAACATTGGGTTTGACTCTTGATACACTCTAATGCTTAGTAGCAAGTCAAATGCACTTTCGCAAAGTCACTTTCCGTAACGTAGGATGTGAATGAACCGAAAAGACAAGCCTCTTACCTTGGCCGAAGCCTCCTGCCCCGTCAGCATCCCTTCAACCGCTCTGGTATACTTTCCCCAGAAGTCGAAATTGTGGGGTTCCAATCCAGGCGTGCGCTCCAGCCATCGCTGGACCAGGCAGCTCAGACTCGGCTCGTTCTCCGCGAGGCCAAGAGCTGTCATAGCCTCGGGATCCCTGCCAAATACCCTGGTGTAACTCTGGTTGTACTTTACTCTGTGCTCCTGAAGCAGGCCGAGCTTGTTCTCGAGCAGGCGAAACTGGAGCGACTGGAAACCGGATGCAGGACAGAGGTAGTCGCGGAAAGCCATAAAGTCAAGTGGTGTCATCGTCTCCAGGATCATCACCTGGTCCACGAGTAGCTGAAACCAATTTTCCGATTTCCTGTTATCCCTCTTGGTTGATATACTCGGAGTTTTCAGTAAAACACGCGCACTCGACGCCGGCAGATTAGGCAACTGATACTACATGTCACATTCCGAGCGTTCGAATTGCCTATTTGCTGGCGTTGAGCGAGCGAGTTTCACAGAAAACTCCGGATACATTAACTTCAGCCTCGATCGAAAGCCCCGATTTGTATTTATTCTCATTTTTTTCGTTTAACGAAGATTGAGACTATTGATCCGAAGAACCCAACGCTCGCTGTCAGTCCTTACTAGAGTGCAAGAGGATTTCTTTGGCTTCTCACGGTAAGCGGAGACCCTCTTGTATCACGGAGCTCATTCACGACAGGCTTACGCACGTCACCTGTATCGTGTACTTTGGCACACAATTAACTTGGGCAAGGAGATGTCTCAGATCGGAGAATTTGGGCTGTTTGAAAAGCGAAGCTAACGAAATGAGTGGGGAAATCCTTACGGGTTTTCCTGAAAGCGGGTTTTAAAATGAGATTAATGGTCTCTGTAGGGTCTGGCGTCAATATAAATTCGTAGGATGTCTTTGAGGCATTTCTGTGAACGTAAACGCAAACCTAGGTGTGACTTCTCACCAAAAACAATAATGTAATCGTACCAGTTTGAATAGGCTAGGGTGTGAGAAAACCGTGAGTTTGTAGTCGCGGGCAGGTTGGACAAATGGGATGAATGTATAATATACACGCAAGGATAGGCTTGAGGTCTGTAAGTCGAGACGACGAGTGGGAACTCGACACTGGCCGTGACGACGGTAAGAGATTTTCGATCCGAAGAAAACAGGCCGCAGAGAAGGAGAGGAAAAGGAAAAGAAATAATATCAACCCGGTTACGTGTGCATTACTCTGCAGGATATAATATATGCATGATATTGCAGGTGCAAGATAACATGAAATACGCATCTAACTATATACATATGTGTTATATGTTTCACGGAATCCAACGGAGATTGTTGTAAGACCTCGAGGGCAGTTGAGGCTGGCCTGACGATTATACATTATGCGAAATTCTCGTGGGTCTAACTTACTCAATATATTGTTATTGTGAATTTGTGCGTATTACCCATACAAATACAAGGCTATGCAATATGTGTGTATATCGTGTAAAATTCTACAACAGTTCATCGCGTTCAAGTACACATATCGATGTGGCACAATATTCACTCATAGAAAGAGAGAGAGAATCATATCTAAGAAGTTATTTAACAAATATTTAATCCACGAGGCGGTAAACGATATCGGGAACGCGTTACGAGGTCGCCTCCGTGAAATAATAGTAACGTCGCATATGCGCACAATATATCATGATGCAAAAAATCGCGAGCTTGACCCAGATACCTTCGCTACACGCGCCAGGTAAAACTGATCCTACGTCCTATATACACTCGAAATCCTAAATGTAGCCCGAAATGTAATACTTCCTTGATCATAGTTACACTCGCACGTGTGTATATTCATAATTGGATTACACCCAGCCGTGAACACGGAACAGGTCGTTTACCCCCCAGGCTAATACCACTGTCATTGTCACCAGGGGATTTCGTTCCTTTTATCTTTTTCTATTTCCGCATTCCGTACGTATACCAGTCTTCGCACATTTCGAGTTCCAACTGATGTACGCAATGTCTAGTTTATCATCTCAGAGTGTTACGAGTTCGGCTGAAATATCGGTGGAAAATATAGCAGCAAAAAAAATCCTATTTCACTTATTATTACGACATTTGAACAGCTTTTACGAACTTTCTTTTGCTTTGATATTCGTGTGATTTGCCTAAAACAATCACGCCCAGTCGCTTATGCTGGATCCCAACGGCAAAGAAAAGCCAATTAACTTTCAGCTAGCCAGAGCACAAAATTGTACGTGTAACGCTGTTTCCTTATTTACCTCTGCTTGTTTTTCCTCTTTTGTTACAGTCATGTTGTAAAATATTTGGTTTCCTATTTGCATACTCGCTGATTTCATTTACTTGAAAATATAAATTTGTACCAAGTGGTCCCCCCTCCCTGCTTTTTGATGACCACTATTAGAAAAAAACTTTTCTCCAGAGTGGCAATATTAAAAAGCGTTTCTCAATCTGGACATATGGGTTTCTTAATTGTGGCCATGGTTTTATCTAACTACATATTATCATACACATACCGTTTCGCACCATCAACAAGCACACAAGCAAGTTCAATTATACGGATTATATTTTAATTGTAAAGTTGTAGACTTACTTTTAGTATAAGGACGATTCGGTTCAACCTCTTCAATATTTCGAGCGTTCTCGATTCGTCAAGACCCTGAAATTGACGAACTGCTTATAGAAAAATAAATATGAGAAATAGGATACTGTGGAAATGTTTAAAAATTCGCGTCTGCCAGTTTTCACCTCAGTGTTGAACAAGGCGCGAACAGAGTCAAGTTCGAAGATGATTTGCTTGAACCATAGCTCGTATGCTGTAACAGTAATTGTCATACTATTCATTGCTGTACTTATTAACGTAATCGGATTATCTTAAGGGGTCAGAGCAAACTTGTGCATCTCTCGAAGAGCACTATTATGCAAAACAACTATCGTCGCGTAAAACATCACATTAAATCGCTGACCTTGGTGGGTTACGATGAACAGATGCTCGTCGTGTACGCCTTCCTCGCCACATTGCGAGCTCAGCATCCTTTGAGCCGACAGTATTTTATCCAGACGAAGGTATTCGCCGTAAAGCATACCCGGACCCTCGGTCAATTGATCGCCATCCTGACTTGTGTCCTCGCTGAACAGATTGGTAAATATTATACGTAGTTCGTATTGCGCAAGGTTCTCGCGAATTGAAGCTTAAGTCTAAATCGTCATCAGTCTAATGATGTGTAACACAGAACCATACGACCTGATGACCCGTTAAATGATAATCTGACGAAATAGTAACGAAATTTTGAATTTTCATTGCGACAGGCCAAAGACGAAAATAGTCTTTGATTAAAAATTTATTATTCCACTGTCACTGACTCGAATAAGCTATCAGTTTATCGGACTTGACCTATGAAGAAGTCACGAGGAAAAAAAATTAGTTAGTATCATAATTGTTTTTGTTTGCGTTATCTCGCAGCGGTACGAAAGTTGCGAATATGTTTCGTTGCTGAAACGTCTCTGTGATTTTCAGTGCCGTTGAGTAATTGAGATGATTTATTTAATGAAGTGTAAATCTTCATTTGTCTGGTTCATTGTTAAAAGTTATGTTAAAAAATATTCTTTCTTCGTGTCACGTAGTATGATCTCTAAGTATTATTTCAAGTATACACTTTTAATTCTACTGACCCTCCTCCGTTTCTCATGGGGCACGCCATCGCTCAGGCAAATCTCTTTCGGCGTTCTGTATATTCACCAAGGCCTAACGCGAGAGAAAACAGATAATGTGTATTGAATTTCGTATAATTGATTAATAAAATTCAAAAGGGAATAAAAATAATCGCCTACGATAAAATGAATAATTCAAATACGAATGAGTGTAATGTGAGAAGTAATTGAAAGTCAACTTCCGTGAAATTTTGTTATTGGTAAACTATGATTATACACAAAGAGAACAAAATAAACGAGTGAATAGAAATTAGATGGTACGTTTTACTCAATTCACGTGTATAACGAAATTAAATCTACGCGTTGCAGACGATAAATTTGATAAAACGAATTTACTTTTATGTCTCAATATGTAGAGAAGGAAAATGATCTCGTTTTGTTGACGGTCACTCGGCGACTGACACGTGAGCTCCGAGGAGCTATGGTTGGCTCCCTTTATGAGCAAAGAACCTCAGAGGAGAGAATTATCGAACTCTGTCATCGACTTCGCTTTCGTATAAGTTCTCAGTTTCTTACACACACGCTCCACTACAAATAATTACGAGATATATCAGTGTCGAAACCGCTACTATCAATGTCACTCTTTCCTTTCATAAATATTCGCGCACTGATAAAAATGGTAACAAGAATGATAAATTTATCATTAATAAACGTAAATAACTCAATGTAGAATATGTTGATATGACGCAAAAATTTCGCAGCTAATATTATCTCTCTATATAATATGCTCGTAATCAGCCTTAAATCTGTACATTTTTAATTCGTAGTATAATAATTAAAGCTAATTCATGTCGGATTGATAATTCATCCACCCAGATTATTGTCTACCCGTTTATACCACCAGATCTTGCGAGTTTCGTAAAAGTCCTGAGCCCAAACTTGTCGAACACAGAATACATTATAATCGTTCTTCCATAAAAGCGATAACTCAAAAGTCATTGATACTGTAGATCAGAAATAATTGATTTATAATTAAGTAAGTTCGTTGGGCTAGTTCGTATCCGACAATTGAAACTCAAATGTATCAAAGCCACAGCTTCGAAAAAAAATCATCCCCTCTCAGTGGCTATGCGCCTCGTTACCTGCAACCCGATTCTATTTATTGATTTTTTTTCAACACGCCGGCTTCTCCGCAACGCGGATATCACATAAGAAATTTTTGTAAAGTTTTGTAGGCGTAATGTAAATATGCAAATAGCGTCATCTGGCGACGACTAAGTTGAATTATATTCATGCGCCCGTATGTGATATAAACCGAAGTGGAGAAAAGAGGATTGTTAAAATTTGCATCATTAAAACAATGATGGCATTAAAAATGTTGCGAGTTTGTAGGGGGTCGATATTATCGGGTTGCAAAACTTGTACCGTAAGGATAGGGAGAGAAGAGTTGGCTAATGGGCTAAAATATTTTAGCACAAGGATCAACGAGGGTGAGCCTGATACGATTTGTGAAATAGTCAAATATTGGAGTAACCGGTTTGAAAATGAGGGTATTTCAGAACCTGTTGAATCAATCGAACATATTCTCACTCACGTACTCGGCTCAAAAAAGGTATGTCTGAGACTCATAGAAAATGCTCATTAAATTTTTTCGCGTCCGTTAAGGGGAATACTTACACATAGGAGCAATGCATCAGCAAGCCTGAGAATCTGTGATCAATCAGTCTGTAATTGCGAACCAGGATTACAAATAACATCAAAGTAAAATGGGAGAAAAAACACTTTTAAAATTTATAATCCCAGATTTATTCATAGTGTATAAGGGCGGGGGGTGTATCTCTTGTATTCTAAGAAAGAATCTGACATCCAGCGTTACAGTTCCAACACCGTGATTCAGACCATGGACTTGGCTGATGCGCCGGAGCAGCGGCTATCCTTAGACCAAATAACCAAGCTTCAATCTCTCTGTCAGTGCAGAATGTCAAGGTGCGCAGTTCTCGTTGATGCAGTATTTCATCTTCAACCTTATTCTATGTCGCATATTTTTCAGCAGTCCACAAAATTTTTCAGAATGCCTGTGCAGTACATCATCGGCGAATGGGATTTCAGAGATATTACGCTGAAACTGGTCCCTCCCGTCTTCATACCACGACCAGAAACCGAAATTCTGGTTGACATTGCACTCAGGAGAATGGCGGAAGCTAAGAATAGTCATTACATAGTGCTGGATATCGGCTGTGGCTCTGGAGCTATCTCTTTAGCTTTGGTTCACTCGAGCAACCAGATAGCAACGTCACAGGCAATAAAGTTTCACTTCTTGATTCCTTTTTCCGCATTCCTTGCAATTTTGACAGCTTTAAAAACTTTATTTTTCATTTATTTAATGTCTGGTTTATTATAAACACTTTCTGAACTGAAAAAGTTACCCTTTTCATCTGTTGCAAAGTTTTCTATTTATAGCCCTGTTGTTGGATTTATAACGGTCATCAATTGATTATCTCCATGTCAAATTTACCAACTTGCCTTTTAATTCATTTTCAGATTCAGTGCACATCTGTAGACAAAAGTTTATACGCTTGCGAATTGACCAGGCAAAATGCAGAGATTTTAGGAATACAGGACAAGTTGAGAATCGTAAACGCGGCTCTTAGGGAGAATGGTACAATAAAATCACTAAATGACTCTCATGCGGGTGTTGATTTTGACAAGCAACAGTTCGATATAATTATCAGCAATCCGCCATACATACCGACTGAAAAATTAATGGAATTAGCACCGGAAATAAAAATGTAAAAAATCCACTGTGATCTTAACGTGATTTAACTCGTCGGTGAATAGAAATTGAAGTAATGTCCTATTATAAATGATCTTTCTGTTTTTAATTTATTTTCATTAGATATGAAGATCTCAGGGCTTTAGATGGAGGCAAGGATGGTTTAAGCTTGATAAAAGCAGTCCTGAGATATGCATCAAAAGCATTGATTCCCAGAGGTTTGCTGTTCATGGAAGTCGATCCTACGCATCCGGAATACATTGAATTCTTCACCAAAAAATATACAGATTTAAAACTAAAGTTCGAACACACGTACAAAGATTACTGCAACAATGATAGGTTTGTTGAATTATCAAAATTAGATTGATAAATTAGGAAAAATCACTTCAAATTTACTTTTCCGTTACTCTAAATTTATTTTTCATTCACTTCGAGAGATTACTTATTTTATATCGTTATCAAAGTTGTTATCCATTCAATAACTACACATTTTATTATTATCTTTCATTCTTTCCATCTGTCTGTATTATCAATAAAACACGTTCTTTGAAGATTTTTGTTTCCTTGTAATATACCTCAACTTCCGAAAACTTACAAGAAATTTTTGATCGTCTTTTAAACCTTGAAGAAATCCTTATTGCTTATTATACACGCAGAAGCGATTTGACATAGGTTAGTAAAACAGTAATACTGGTAAACAATGATAATTGATGCGTAACCCAATGCACAAGTCAAGCACCAGGTAATCATCCCTTGGAATCTTTGGATGGCAAACGAGAATTACTAATTAAAAATATTGACGTACAAGATAAATTTGAATCATATCGAGACTGCGAGCCTATATTAAATGACAATTTTTTATGTACAGAAAAACCAATAGAAAAGAGTTTATATTCGTTCAGTACTTGTTTCCTATTATATGTAGCTTAAGCTAGCCGCATTATTCTGTATTTAACGCATCGTTGCAATCGAACGATACACATTTTATAGAATGGTAAAACAAACAAAATACGTATAACTAATTGCATACTAATCAGTGACTGGTGTAATATACACACTTTTTCCCTCAACTTTCCAAACCTTAATTAGATTATCTATGTTATACATAATTACTTAAGTACAATATCGTAGCAAAGGGTATTGAATATACGTAATATAAATATATTACAAAGAGCAATTTGCGGTTTTGTTATTTAAATGTGGAGAGAACATATTATTGTCGGAATGTTAGCAGATTTCAATACTCGTTCGTGAATCCCAACAATCGGAAAAGAATAGAAACGGAACGATTAGCAGAATTATGAATCCCATTTCTTCAAGTTTCCGAATTAAGCATGAGTTATTCCAATGAGCCACTGTTCGTTTTAATCTGTTTATTCGTTTCTATTCGATTTTATCTGTTCTCTCCTATCCCGTCATATTCGCGACAATGCCACCTCTAATAGCTTGTTCGTTTCAATTATTTATTTAGAATAAGGGATGACAATTATCAATCCGATTCAATTCTTTCTATCCGAATTAATTCTTCTCGAAGAATACGAAACATCCGTTTAGATAAAGAAATCGCAATAGATCGTATTGAAATTCTCAATCCGTTTCTATTCTTTTCCGATTGCGGGGATATACGTAAGTATAAGTTTTTGAAATTTGAGCATTGCGTGAATTTGAGCATAGTGTGAATAACAAGCTAATGGGTCGCCTAAAACTTTCCGTACTTAAAACGTAGGCACAGCGTAAAGGCACCCGAAAATATGCCAATATGTGACATAATAAGGTTAAAACGATTAATTTATTTCGTACTTAAATACGTGGCTAGTAAAATTGCACCGTGCAGGTAAAAGTGTTGTTCCTATTTTTTCGTAATTTCGCTACAATGGTATGTATTTTAGACTTCCTAAATATTTGTACAGTGCAATGAAAAAGTGCAGAGGCAAATTTTACTTTCATTCACTTTCATAAGTTGGATTCCGAATGCAAGGATTTGGTTACAATTGTTGATTACCGAATAATTAACTTTGATGTCTTATCTCTCGCCATTTCACAAAAAATTAAAAGAAAAAAATAATAACACTCATAACAATAATAATGCGAACAACTACGCCACACAAGATTGGTGGTTTATTATTAAGAGTGTTATCATCTTCAGACAATTGTATCTAACAGCGAATGATTCGAAAAACACATTAGTAGGTACGTGTAAGATAATACTTCGACCATATCAAAAGATCTATATCGTTTCGAATTTTTCATGCGTTTATAAATATTTATCGCAAAATGCGATATGAAACAAACGAAACAAAATATAAAGCACCTTTAGCCTATGACCACTTGTTTGTTCTTTAAAAATTATAAAAATAACCATAATAACAATAATAATATTAGTAATAATAAATAATACATCAACGACGTTTAATATATCTCGTTACTCGTGGATATAAATAATATGCATATTAAAATTAAAGAAAATATAATAAACTTAGCCGACCACAACCCAGGTATTATTCGATTTAGTTAAGCGTCTAATGTTATCAATCAAAATCATTAAAATAACCTAACTAGTTTAATCGATCATTGAAGCTTCTCTAACTTGTGTTGATTTTTAAATACAAACTTGAATTACTAAATTCTAAATAACTACATCTAGATAGTTATACAAGATACTAAAGTTGTTGAATTTCAACTAATATTTACAAGTGCGATAAAATTATCGCGTCTCGTTGCATTAAAAATAAGACAATAGTAAAAAACAACAAAACATGTTGTGAATTGAGTAGTAAACATTACTCACTATAAAAATTCTCTAAGTACAGTTTGACTTTGCATGGAATTGCTTACCTCATGTGTGTTTGTATGTGATTAGAATATATATTTAAAACAATTCTTTTTATACTGATTTCGTCATATAGTAACAACATTATGTATTACGGAAATGTAATACGTGTGTCGAATATTGAGCAGTGACAAGTGTGTCTTTACGACGGTAATATACATGACAAAAAGACTAAAAAACGCACCAGTGTTGTACGATAAAACATTATTCTGGAAAAATCGAGCCACCTCATGAATTTCGTGTCATCACTGTTAACTATCTATAGTGGGAGAATTCCACTTGAAGTGCAGATCGTTTAACGCGCATACGATGAAATGTAACACAATATAGACGAAGATAAAGAAAGAGAAAAGAATTCACCTAAGTTATTTCGTGCGCTAAACGTGATCGGTGTTATTATCGTTCCTAGGCCTAATCGAAATACGAGAGGACTGTGTGAGCTCCGTTAAAAGAGCCTCTGAATCGCTCGCATTAAGATTTCCACCGTGATTTATCTGCGTCTGGGCGCTAATGCTTCGTGCAAGCTTTAAAACCGCTTTTTCCCGCCGTTGTTTCTCCCTTTCAGTTTTAAGCTTTAAAAATTCGTCATCCGAATTCATCGTGCTTGTACTACTCATGCTAATATTATCTATATCGATCACAGGTCCCATTTCAAAGCCTGGGGCAGATTCGAAGGCAGCACTTGATCGAGCCGATTGCGTACTGCGTTGGGTTCTGAAAATGGAAGGGAAGGAAAATAACAGAACTGCCCTTTGTCATATCAGATTATGAGAATCAGTTCAACTCAATACCTTGGCGCACTGGGAAGTCTGATCGCCGCAGCAGGCGCGCTCGTTGATAGAATTTCGCCACCATTTCGACCATTCATTGGGGAAACTGTTCCCGGGACGTTCATAGGAGCAGAAGGAGGTGGTGCGCCCTGTGGGAAAATGCTTTGAACGTGAGGCCTAGTCTCCGGCCGCATCGACGTCATGGTCATCTGTTCATCAACCTCCTCGATTACTCCAATTCTCATCGATCCGCCACCTAGAAGCAACAGTCAGCGGTTAGTTATTGGTTGAAATTTATTTGGGATTTCCAAGCATTTTGGTAGGATAAAAAATTGTTTCATACCGGCAAATCGAGACTGCTGCAAAGAAGCTGTTGAGTTTGAATTTGGAATTTTTCCTGGCGTCCTGGTATCGTCGTTTACTTTATTACCGTCGGGTCTATCTTCCCTACTGAAAAGCCTCCGTAGAACGTTAGTTACGCTGTTTACTCTCGTGAGCGAACCGCCAATATTACTAGGTGTTGATCCCCCGCTGAATCTGCGCTCTCTGGTACTGACTCTGCTTCCACTTCTGCGCAGGTGAAGTAATTGAAAATAAAGAAAGGAAAGAAATGGAATAAATTTTTCTTCAGACATGATACACAGCTATATCATTTTTGATCAATTTACACCGCATATACACGGATGCACAATAATAGTAATCTAGTACAAAAGTAGAATATTTCTATTGACATCAAGTCGGTCCAGACTGTAGAAAATTAATTTGAAAATCCGCTTGATGTTTTTAACGCAGAATTTAAGTTGCCAATAATTGTACAAAAAATGTTACACAGCCTAGGGAACTGCCAATCACATACGTTATATTGTTCAAACAAATTGTATAAGATGAAAATCAAGAGCAGGTAATAATTGAATGAAACATGATTAAGCGTTAGCTAACGGAACAGTACAACATCGAATTACAGTGTATTAAGTTTTTTTTTGCAAGAAAAGAACTTACAATCCGTTGTAAAAATAATCCATCAGCCAGTTTGGGCTGCGTGAGTGCAGTGTGCAAAATAAAAAAAAGAGGAGACAAACAATGAGTGATTATTGAATGATAAACATCTAAATTCAAACTGTGCAATAATTCTTTTCATTAATATTGTACTCCAGATTGTTTGAAACTGAATCGTTTTCTTAATTTCACAAATTTCGTTCAAATTGATGATAACGAAAAAAGCCTTCCGTTAAGTAGCTGACATAAAATTACCTTGACATTTTTCCACCTGCAGTAAAGTGTATACCCGATGCAGCGTCGTCTGCTAGATCATTGTGAAATTTGGTATTGTACTCCGGTGCCAGATCTTCAATCCTGACCGATGATGGCTGCAATTCTTGCTGAGCAGCGGAGAGTTGAATACCGGCGGTTGAAGACTCAGGATGTTCTTCTCGGAAAGGCTGTGCAGCCGCTGTGTAGGGCAATTCCATTGGGAATACTTCATCCCAATATTGATCGCGAATAAGTTCCGGATGTTCGTGATGCATTTCATCGACAATCAGATAGCTCACCTGTAATTCGATGTAAATGAAAAATTTGACTATTCACTCGCATGACGTGAAATGAACGATGTATGAAAGCAGGTAATATTACCTGTAAATTTCTGTCTATTATCCAGTTAACTTCAAAGTCGTCGTCGTCCTCGCCAAAAGGATTTATCAAAGTTTCGGCTACTTTCAACCACCCCATGTAGAATAGAAATTCAAGAGTCGTGAAGAAGGGAAAATACAAGTCGATTGCTTCCGCTGACAAATCACCTGTCCATTGCCTTCCCATGATACAGGTCAAAAAGTATGAGTATACTGCCAGTGTGACGACTTGAGTGTAGACCAGAGGCACACTGATCATGTCATAATGTATGAGCCTTCCGGCGTTTCCTCGAAACTTGTTCAACTCGTCGATCAAAGTTTTCACAGCAAAATCATCACGCACTCTGCCCTCTTTTCGAGCACGAGTAACGATGCTTGAGGCCCATACTATAGGTAACCAGTGTTTGCCAGGCTTTGGAAACTTGGCGTTAAGGCTTTGGAATATCGACAATTCATTTTCGAGCAGTAAACCAGCGTCAACAAAGTGTTCCAATGTTGGAAATCGCTTTTTAACTCTAGGCGATATGTTGGTAAGCACTAAAGTCAAGCAAACGCAGACGTATCTGAAAGAAAGAGTAAAGTAGAGCAACATTAGTATATGAAATGTAATCGGGAGTGATTGTTGTGTTATTTTCTCTTGATATTAGTAAAGGGGTAAGCCGCAAATAAATAAGTCAATAAATGAATTACCTCGTGTTCAAGAAATAACCAAACATACAGTTCAGTCAAAAACCGTCCAGCCAGGCTTGTCATGTAAAATAGGTTTAAAAGTGCACCTGAAGTTAATCAAACTGAATTTGGTTCAAACAATATTCCATTCGTACAGAAAAAATTAGAAAATCATAAAATTTAGTGACGATAGGACAATTATTGATGACTTTGAAGAGCTAACATTAGTGAATTGTTTCTATGATGAAAAAATTGCACCGTTTCATCGATTTTAATGAACTAGGGCTCGTTCTGTTCGTAAATGAATTCTTTAATAATGTACAAAGTCGGATATTCGATAAAGTTTCAGGATTTCTTTTGGTTTACTATTCATCACTTGTAATTATTTCACTGATCATGTTTTATCGATCAACTGATAAGTGAAGTAGAAAATATGACTTTGTTGGTTTGTAGAGAAATCATTTAAGGTCAAAATCAGCTCTAGTTCATTGAAATCGGTCAAATGATGCGATAATTATGCTATTCAGTTATATGCAGTATTTTTTAAATTGCAGTTCAAATTCATGCTTTTTTAATTTCATCTGCAAGAAGGGAATACTGTTTCAACAAAATTCAAGTCAATTAACTTCAGTTGCATTTTCAAATGTTTTTACTTCATATTTCTGTCTGGACAGCTCTTTGACTGGACTATAACTTTGGTACATCCGAAACAGAAAACTTAATATACCTTAAAATCAGTATAAAAACCATCTTCACTATCCCGCTTGTTAGTTTCGGTAATTAATTATTGTCTACCTGGTTACCGTACCTCACAATGGTACGCCGCATAAGTCTTCCGCGTTCATCTTGGCCGTGAATAGTTGCAGAAACAAAAACTGCAATAGAGTCGGGCCAAGGAATAATCATGTACTGATTCCACCACCTGGTCATGACGATACTGACGTAGAAACCGAGTACGAAAGACAGTGGAATTTTGTCGCTGTACGCCTTGCAATACTCGACAACTGCCTTAAAGTGTCCTTTTTGCACGTCATCCAGGAGAAAACGATGTATGCCCGTAATAGCATAGTTCAGTATTAAAAAAGCAGCTAAGTCGAACCACACCAATTTGTAAACGCTGGCTCGCCATCTAATATGTGAAAAACGAAATAACGATTTTTACAAGTTTCATGTACGTGTTTATAACAAGGATTAGAAATTAGTAACAACATTTTGACGTCACACATCGTATTTCTGTCTTTATTGGGAGAGGTGTTAATTCGAAAAAATAACAAACCTCTGTAACGTTAAGTGGTAAGTATAATAACGGGACTAGATTGTGCAATAATCAGTGACGATGTCTAGCACACGCCTCAATGCGTACAGTCCTATCTTTGACAATGATGAGTTGATCGAGATAAGCTATTTATCAGTCCCGCTGAGTGTATCCGGTTATGTGAGTAGAGACTGTAATAAAACAGAATCCACAAGTTGGAAATTAAAGCGACGGTAACGAGGCTATCAAAAAGATTCTATTTTTGACAATAGAGGTAGAAGTAAAAAAAAAAAAAAAAAACTGCTCGTTCCTTTTCTTTTATTACATTTATATGTCAACTACAGGCAATAAAAAGATATCGCAAACAATGGACGTTCTAACTAGACACGTAATTCATGGTGTTGTAAATTTTTTTTCGGAATGTGTCTATTCTTAAAACAAGTCATTCCCAAATAATGAATTGTTATTTTCTGCCAATACATTGCGAGTATTGAAATTTACGTAGTAAGTGTACAACAAATTGTGCGACCTTTGAACTTTGGACTCGATAGCATATTACCTCATTTACAATCTTCTTTATAATACTGCCAATCGGCTTTGGGCAATCTTTTTACATGGATTTTTTGCTAGACAGTTGACTCACAGGCGAGATTACAGGAAATAGCTTTTATATTGGATCGCCAACAGCCGCCAAGGATCACTTATCTCGGTTCAAAATCTCTATTAAGAAAAGTGGTATTGTAATGTGGTCATTTTGGTCACATGCAAGATAAAAAAATGTACTAGTAAAGCGGGACAGAACCGGACCAAGATTGTCCCGGGTAGTTGAAATACACGAATAATCAGTATCAATTATTAATTGACTTTACAGGCATAAATAGTAGTATCGTATGAATAAGTATCATTTATAGTCATTACATCATTCATTATCATCACTAGTAAAAAGGAATATAACATTTTGTGAGACATTCTAAAAGAAAAGGAGAAAGTAGAGTAAAATTTCTTTCATTAAAAAGGAGGAAAAAAAAATGTTGGTGGAATTATTTGACGAAAATTCTTTCGTTAGAATGATGACTCCAATTTGAATAATTAACTTTCGAGTAAAGCGTTACAATCTCTACCGGCTGCATTTTTCCGTTCTTCACTCAAACAAAACAGACAACGCTTTTGAAGTAATTGCGAGGAAATGATGATACCGTTATTATCGGACACTGACGTGGTTCAAATAACCATACGGAGTGCAAAGTAAACGGTGATTTACTTTCGAATAAATATGAGGCTGAAGTTAATAATATCGGTGTAATGAAACAACAAAATTCTTTTGCCTCATTATAATTTACTGCATTTCAGATGTTTCTAAAATTACGAAATAACGATTATTCCAAAACGTAAATCATTATGATTACACTACGGTATTAATAAAATCGGTGTATCGGTAATGCCAGAACACGTATCACATTTCCTTGTCACATCATGTATGCCCTGTTGAGAAATTAGTAAGCTTTGTTGAACGTTCGTGTTCAAAAGAGAGTGAAAAAATGCCGACTAAAGTAATCGCAATAAGTAAATTATCGCATCACGTATGTACATATGTATATGTCAAAATGTGGGACCACTGAGAATAATAGTGAAAGACTTTTTGAATAATAATGTCTAATGACTAACTCTGTAAATAAGTACGCCGCTTCACAGAAATCGCACGACAAAGTTCCTACAAGTTGATCATTGATCAGTTATTCCGACTCACAATCAGGAAAAGTTCTGGGAGTCACCTTTTATAGTGAAAAACAGCTGTGCTGGCATGAAATGACTAGCTCAAGATAGGGTGATTCTTAAAAGATGGATGACAAAAAATTCAGACCGATCGCAAACAGTCGCAGCCACGAGTCATTCATTTACAATCTGCCATCGATAAAACCTTTACATGCTGCAATTGAGAGTTTCGAGTATTAGATTATTCTCACAATCTGACCTATTTGATCACACTTATCTTAACCCATCAGGCACGTTGTGTTTAGACAGATGCCATTCATAGATTATCAGATAAGTTCATCAAGAGACTCACAAGCTTGAATCAATATGACTTCAACACTAAGAACATTCATAATTTTTTACCAACATACCAGTGGAGAAGATTGAAATCGATTAATTAACTCATTTAGAACGGTTCTCCATTTTCGTGAACATACGTTTGAAAAATTCATAAGAAAAGTTTCGCTAATCAGTTTTTTTTTTAGGGATGGATTTTGTCACCAATTTCGATACCCATCTGAAAAAAATTATATGGAAGACTATCTCTTCATTTAATTGTGTCTTCTAGTTGAAAAAGTGCAGCTTAAGCAGACAAAAACAGCGACATGTAATTTGTGTTCTCATTTCTAATTCTATATGCTACTTGAACTTAATTTTTTATCTGGAAAAGAAAATATATAAGCTCGGCACCTGTTAATACAGAGTTGTAAACTTGAAAAATATTACCGCTGTAACAGACATGTGTATAACTTCTGACATAGGTTTAGGAAAATTCTGAAAAAAATCCGATATCTTAATAGAAAGATACAGAAACGAATTCTGTTGTAAATTTTTTATTTTTTTTCACCGCTCAATTTAATACAGTTCTAGAAAGATTAAGGAAGTGGCTGAATTCTGATTGACCAGGCAAATGCGTGATTAAATTCGAAAGACACAATTTTTTCTTTCTAATTGTAATAATTTCTTGTTTTTGTTTTATTGTCGTATCTCTGTGCAAGAAAAAAATATACATGTATAAACAGGCCAATTTTACCGACATATAGATAAATTTTTAACGATTGCTAAAGTGATATTGCACCCTTGAGACAATTGGTGATACAATCTTATTGATCTATGCAGTGTCGCAAGTTTTACACTCGAGTTGTTATCTTAGACTACATTAAAATTTCGAAGAACATGGATTGAATTCCGATGTGAATTAAGTGTGACTAACACGATGATGACATATTGAGAGAAATAAAAATAACTAACAAACAAACAGTTTGAAACAACAAAATAAGAAATTACGTAAGAAGTGACTTATATCTTTGGAAAGCGGCTTTTTATTATTTTCAAGAAAAGTGGCTATAACTACACGCCTATTATACCTATAAATCGTAAAGGAAAAAAAAAAATTCATCATAATACATGTCCATAAACAGCCTTCCATCATAAACCGAGATTACAAGTCAGAAACTATACATAACACAGCAAAGCTATTGGAAAAAAAACCTTGTCGCATGATAAGAAGTGACATTCTTAGCTAATTAATGATAAAAAAAATGGTACCTGCATATTTTTATCAAGGTTAAAAGAATTCAAGGACAGGAGTACGATATCTGGAGGAAGGAAGGATGTGGCAGGCATGGAATCAGTCGTTTTTTACCCTGAGATAGTCAAACGATCTGAAATATAGAGGCAAAACATTTGCTTCGCTATCTAAGAGAACAAAGAGGAAAGAATATATTTGATAATATTAGTTACCTGAGCAAAAGTTTGATGAAGCATCCAAATCCGCGACAGGTTGCAACTTCCGCTGTGTAGGTGACAGTCATCTTGGCACTTTTGACGGTTTGAAATTGAAAGGAAAATGAACGAGAAGAAGATAATGACAAAGTGTCCCAATGCGCTATTCAGACACCGTCGTGCGGAACTGATCGCTGCTGTAATTAGCCGTCAACTAAATTTGTCATTTTTCCGATCCTTTTGATGTCTGTGGTAGCTGGCAGAGATGATTAAATCGTTGATCAAAGATGATGTAAAATGCAGACAACAGCGACAATGGTCAACGATCAGCATTAACGGAAATGTATCGATTGATGCATTATACTCATCCAGCAGTTGAACGTTCCGTTTACGACGACACCGACGATGATGAAGAACAAAAAACCGAGTTGAAGGCCAACTGATATATGTATGTACGTATAACTCCTCTGCCAACTTATCGTGTGGCCTGTTGCATAATAATTTATTCTTCTTTGCTTGTGCGTATTGTTAGTTTAAGGATTTCAAAATAACGTCCCTCGTTAATTTAATAGACCGTGTCTTATTATTCTCTGGTTTTTTTTCAAGTATAACATACACCATACTTCGACAGTTTTCTTTTCACTACACCACTAAAATTATTATCACTGCCTGGTAGCGGTGATAATGATAATTTTTGGCTCCTCGTCTACGGACAATAAAAACAACTCAAATATAACCAGCACGGGTAATAATGTCATCTCGTCATATCTTGGCATAACAATGAGCCTCAGTGTATACCTGAAAAAGAAATAGAAATAGGAAAAAATGAAAAATAGAAAGTCGGATCGTGGCCGTAGCATTATTCTGAATTATAATAATTCCTATCGGTAAAAAAAAGTCCGTGAAGTATCAGAACAAATAGAAAAAGTTTCTTCCCGTGACAATCGGTATAAGTAGGTACTTTAATTTTTCAATTTTGCGGCTTTTATCGTTTCACGATTTTCTTTTATTCTTCGAACCTTCGGTGGCATTACGAACAAAGGAACGTGTGTTTTCTCGACACACGATATTTGACGGACAAAAGAATTCCGAACAGTTTTATAATTTATACCCTACCTGAAACAAGAAGGCAACAGAATCGGCTATACAACGATGCAATTACTGCACTCGAACGATTTAAACTAGAATCAATGCAGTCCGTCAGAGGGGTGGAAAATCGGAAAGGGAAGGAGGTTGTGCGTTGCGGGAATTCCGACATGCATTCACGCGGTGCAATGTGCACGTATTACGAGGCCGGAATTGGTGAGAGGAAATGTTTGTAGAATTGTTTGCGGCACCGAATAAATCTACTTCAATTACGTTGTCACACACTAAACGGATGCCAAGCGATGTCACGATACACATGTGCTCTTTTTTCTCGCGCCCCGCAACTCACAAACACCGCACTCCACGGCCGCTGACAGCTGACTGCGGTCGCCGAGTTGACCCAAAAGTCGAGCGCGCTGAGTCGCTCGGTTGGTAAGATAGGTCTGTGATTTTTTTTCTCCTCTCACTGTTTTCGTGTCGATTACGAGAAACCATTACGACACGGATTCACCCGCGTGCGTACGAGGCCTATGCGGTCTATGACGTTCTCGTTTCCGATTTATCGGCTGATCTCTGTAGCCGACAAGATTAAATTGTCGAGTTCTTGTATGAAACCTACTTCCGTATGATGAAACTGATCAGGCAAGGTGAATCATTTATCAGTTGAAACGACGATCGTTAAATAAGTTGTATAGTAAATTTGTTTTATCGCCTGACACTTTCTTTTCAAATAAAGCACACCTATATCGTCGTTTGTTTTTTCTGCGAATAGCAGCAAGCAGTGATCAGTCGACGCAAACATGCCGAGGTCGTTAGTATTATACAGACGCGTGAGGAAAAGATTTTTTTTCCCTCTTAATTGCCGTGTAGATCTGTAAGACATGTGGGTATAGTTATAGTCAGTCGTAATTAGTCAGGTTAAATTGTAACGAGAATTGATTGTAATTCACAGTCACATAATCATTTCGATATTACAATAGTTTACAACTGGCGTATACAGACATATCTAGGCTGTACGTTTTCACGTAATAATAATTCTTAGTTGTAGCTTCGGTCTCAAATGCTAAATATAGTTATGATAATATATCCACCTGGCTCAACGTTTAAGCGGGCTGTATTCCTGAACCCAGGAAACGAATCTATAGTTTTACGATTCAGGTGTGCGTCATCGCCTAGCAATAAAATGAGAAGCGTGCTGGGATGACAACCGTTACCTTTATCTCGTCGCCAGAATTCCTAATACATATAAATACCCGCATACATTACAATTCCGCGGCAATGAATACATAAATTAAATACGCGCGATATACGCCGATTTCTGAATAAAATTATGCCTGACTGGTCAATCAGGTTAGATAATCATTATCAATACATCTCTGAAGATGGGCTGGGTAACAGACTGTACCCGGAAGTTGGTGCAAATTGAGTTCACCTTCGTATTTTTTTATTTTTTTATCATTCTCACTGTGTGTAACAGTGTGTAACCGAGTAACTCTATATACTTATAAATCGTGCTGCAGTGCAATACTGCAATATAAATGCCGTATGCCACGTGAAACAAATATGTAATTAATATTCTTCATGTGAACAGAGTTAACTTCACGCTTAGTTGTATGTATTAGGCCTATGGAAATATGCACACAGCTATAAGCTGATTTTTTGCTCAACTGCTCAGCTTTATACTTGTAGTGCATACCCACATATCTATATACACTGCGTAAAATAAAAATAAATCGTACTAGAGGCCAAGGCCACTGTAAGACATACACACTTTCAAAAATGTATTCGATTGTTGAACAGAGTCAATATATCGATACTCGAAGCTCGATATTCGAGATCATAGACAGTGGCGCTAACTGTCGGAAGAATAATTGAACAGATGATGGTTGGTGTGAAGCGAACTTAACCTAGCTAAACATAAAACCGATGTCTCAACCGCGGGCTGGGCAAGATTTTTAGTAACAATGAACAGATTTGAATATGCCGAGGCACGGCTTCAGGCCAACGAGGCGTTCCTTAAACGTGAAAAGGCTGTGAAGCTCTACGACGGAGACACGAAGGTAATCGAGTCGGAACTCTTCGAAGCAAAAACAACATAACCTGGCGAATTTTATCTTTTGACAGACGTCATTTGAGGGTGGTGAACTGGTCCTGACAAATTACAGAATCCTGTGGGGTCGGCCCGGCGAAATTCCGAGAGGCCTTACGTGCCTGTCCCTCTCTCTGCGATATATTGTATACTTTGAGGAGGAAACGCCTGGTCCATTCTCGTTTGGTCGTAGTAAAAAAATCGTTTTACATCTGGCCGAAGCTGCTGTTGGTAATTAATTCAGATATTCACGTACACCGCATTACAGGCTTGTCAAACCGCTCTGCAATCAATCATATTTCAGACAAGATGCCCGGTCCTGTTAATTACAGCGTTAACAATTTTGTTAAGCTATCTTTCAAAGAAGGAGTCGATCCCAATTTTATCAGCTACATTGCTGATGCGGTTACAAAGCGGGCCTGGGAACTTGTTACCTCGGTTCCCATGCCCCAATCGCCTACCTCGAGCGCCGAGTCAAGCAGTTCGCGACAATTGCCGATGATCAAAACAAGGACTGGAATTGTTGGAATAGAACGAAGCCTTCAAGAGCGACAGAAAGCTACTGATGAAAGCATAACTATGGCCTTTCAGGACCTCCAAAAGCTCATGGGAATGGCCAAGGACATGGTCTCCATTTCAAAGACCATATCCAATAAAATACGGGTTGGTAGAAATTTTCTTCTCTCTCTCTCGCTCATTCTGTTGCGGCGGGGACTCTCACTGACACCGAATCTGTTTTTCAGGAAAAACAAGGTGACATAACCGAGGATGAAACGGTCAGGTTTAAGTCGTACCTCATGAGCTTAGGCATAGATGACCCTGTCACGAGAGACGCGTACAAGAGTAGTAACGAGTATTTCAGACAGTTAGCTAGAGAGTTGTCACAAATATTAGAGGAGCCATTGAAGGTTTGCAGAATTTCAAAATGGCTGAACTGAACTTGACTTCAGAGATCACTCTAAGCTTATTCGTTTTCGTTTCCAGGAAGTTGGTGGCATGATGGCACTGACAGACGTTTATTGTAGAGTCAACAGAGCAAGAGGTCTGGAACTTTTATCTCCCGAGGATGTGCTGAATGCAAGCAGACAATTGGCTCCACTTCGATTGCCAGTTATCCTCAGAACTTTTGAGAGCGGAGCAATGGTCCTGCAGCTGGAATCTCATAACGAGACTGCCATTGTTGAATCTGTGGAAGCATTGGTACGTCGTGACATTTTTTTGGACGATTTTTTTGGTACGCATCGCTTGTTCACATAGACTCACAGTATTTTTCTGTTCAGCTGGAAGAGAAGGGATCGATAACTGTCGAGGAGCTCGCTCAGTCTGCAGGAATATCAATTCTGTTGGCACGCGAGAGGCTGATCGCCACAGAGAAACACGGAAAAGCCTGCAGAGACGATTCTATAGAGGCTTTGAGGTTTTATCCAAATCTTTTTCTCACTCAGTGTTGAGTGATCAGGAGCCTGGCGATATTCTAGAAACTTACGAGCCGTCAATACGGTTTTCGAGATGAATGAAAACTTGAGTTAAGTGATAAGTGTGAATAACAACGATGATAATAATAATACGAGACAGTTTGAAGCTCGTTAAGCTACAGAAAGACCTTATTCTAGATGTCAAGTATCGAATAATTTAGTCACAACCACTTCGAAGCTGAAGGAGAGGCTGTTTGTACATTTCTGTGCCTTTACGTATATTAATTACATACAGTTTGCTTGCGAATAGCTTGAAAAAAAAACCTACTCATAAGGTACAGCCACAACTATTGTATATTAATTGTTTACCATTTTACCATAAATTTACCCTGTTTTAAAAAAGTTTTATGCTCTATAATTACCCGAAACAATTTGAACGAAAGTCCTGCTATGTGTTTCCAGCATTGCAACGACTCACGCGGAAGATCGCTGCAACTTCTGTTTTGCCGTCTTATGGTAAATAGTGGGTTCACAGAGTAGTATGTAGAGTGGATTGGGAACTGCTGGCGAAGGTCGCGTGGCCTTGGGTGGAATTATAAAATTCGATTTCGAGCCGTCTGCCGGGTTTTCCACATTTTATCGAGATCAAACAATCGCTTCGTGAGCTTTCAAGGATTTCGGTAAGCATGAAAACCGGTCTCTGCGTCTAGCCTATATCGTTACGTAAACAAAACTCCTGCCACCTTTTGAGGTTATGCTTACGTTGCTTTGCTGTAAGCTCGAACGATTCTCGCGGTATTTAAAACTCTTTGCAAAGCGTAACGTTTCACTTATCGGTTGAATAAAAACGTGACCTTTCTGTTTTATTTCTCCCATCCAGTCTTAACGGGGTCCAATGATGCTCTGAATGGCTTCAGTCACATTTCGCTCGAAGTCCTGACCGTCCTGAATCTACAGCCTTCGATTATCGCTTAAGACGACTTCCATGGGATTTATTGAGGATGAATTGCAAGAGGTTTCCAAACTTTGTCACAATGTGGTCGAAGGTAGCCGAATCGTTTCTTGCTTCCAAACTATGGTCCGGATCGAAATAACGTAAGAATCGTTCAACTCTGAGACTCTGGTTATTTCAAATCAGCTTTGTCATCCTTTGCATGATTGTCGAAACATTTTGCAGAAAGACGTCATTTAAGAAAATCATTGTATGTGCTCAATTTCCGGAAGATTATCCCAAAACTCCGTTGCTGATTGAATTGAAGAGTAAAACTCTGTCTGAAAATCTGCTGGCTGGCTTGACCAATGTGTGCGAACAGGAGTGTAAAAAAATCTTGGGAAAAGCTCAGGTGATTTATTTGCTTCTTTATTTATTTGAAAAGAGCATTCATTTTCATCTTATAATAACCATTCGCAGAGGTTTATAGCTAATCCTACTAAATTCAAACTGATTTACTAGGTCCTGCCTGTTTTGAAGTTTGTCAGAAATTTTATCCACGAAAATTCACTCTGCTGTTGTTACGACGAAATATCTGCATTGAAAAAGCTTCTTGGAGAACGCGACAAACTGCAGTTGAAACAGAAAAGTTCCTATATCAACTTGAAGGTTTATCAAGGACTTTATTATTTTAAGACAAAAATATTGGTCCCTGACAATTATCCTGAAATTTCGGTTAGGTAAGCTTGGGATATTGTATAATAATTTCCGTATTTCTTATTTCTCGTCACTTCTTGATGTTTCCTTATTTCAGTTTGGAAGAGATCGACACTAACTTCCCACCTGTTTTCACCCGTCATTTAGTTGGGCAGGGCAGAGAACTCGGCAGAAGATGTGTCGAACCTCCGTTAAAGAAGCTCCCTAATCAACCGATGTTCAAACCTTCGCCCTCTCTCTGCAAAGTTGTATCTTTTCTCATAAGGTAAATGGATGACTCAGGGTATTTGTTTGTAAAATATTTTCTCTAATCTAGTTTCCTCCATTGA
Organism: Neodiprion pinetum; assembly: GCF_021155775.2. NCBI lineage: Eukaryota > Metazoa > Arthropoda > Insecta > Hymenoptera > Diprionidae > Neodiprion > Neodiprion pinetum. The sequence continues at coordinate 18,153,611 of NC_060235.2, read as the reverse complement.
AATATAATAATATGGAACGCTCACTGCGGTGGTAAGGGTTCCAGAGAGAGACATTGTTCAGAGGTGAAGTGGTGTCTGTTTCTACTAGCTACTGCGCGAGCGTCACACAATTTAAGTAAAAATGTAATGTCACTGATTTCCGAAAGAAAACACGTGCGAAAGAGGCACTGATCTCCGGTGTATCAACTTTGTGAAAGACTGCACCGGCGCAAAAGAGACAGCGCTTCATCTCCAAGCTATGTCTCTCTCTCCAGAAAGCCAGCCGTATATCGAGCCATGCAGTGAGCATTTCAGTATCATTATATCTCAGTAGTTTCCACAAATTCGAATGTTTTGACCAGCTTTTTTACAAGCAGTGTAACTTATCTGTTATTAAGATCTGCCAAGACTCTTCCAAACCAGCATTGTCAGCTCTGCAGAGATGCTTGTCTTCCTCAGAATCCGGAGGATGCGGTAATCGACGAGACGGCAGATTTGCACGTCGAGAGGCTGTACTGCAGCCACTTGTTCCATCAGCAATGCCTCATAACGTATATGAAAACTCCTCCATTTCACGGTATTTCCAAAGTTTTACTCTCGTGATTCTCTCTGGTATATTTACTTTGAAAAAAAAAAGACACAACCACTGCGTTTCTCTACAGGAGGGAAAAAGTGTCCTGGTTGCGGTCAAAGAGTTTATCATGATAAGTGGGCTGTCAGTGAACGACTAGCGGAAGACCGTTGGGCACACGAACAGGCCCGAGTTCGTGAACTGGCAGAGGTTGCTGATTTCTTTGAATAAGTTCGAATTTATTTCGATTATAATACGCCATGAATGTATCATTGCGACAAAGTGTCAATCTTAGATGACAAGAACTTATGTACGGTGTCTCTCAGGCATGGTATATACATATATTAATTGTATAATATAAATATATATATATTTTAGTAAAATTACAATGATTTCAGGATTTGGTTATTGGAAGGATAAAAAGAAAGAGAAGACTTAAAGGTATAAGTACAACAATAACAATAATAGGGAATAACTTGTAATAGTTGGATAATTATTTTAACTAATAACGAATAGAGCTGACATATTTAGGTGTGTGCGTTAGTATATTTGTCGATCAATTATTGTCATTACTTTCTTCCTACGTTGATGGAAAATGGCACGAGAATCTGTCTTGATTACACGAATACACATGTCGCCCTGATTGAATCTGTTGAAACGAATCGGCAAGAAATAAAATGTTCTTTTCGATTCAAGTGTGATCAATTGGGTCTCGAAAATTTGGTGTTTGGGAAGGAATATTTTACAAATCTAATAAGAAAAGAAAGAACACATATTTTTGCCTCCTTAAATTAAACAATAATATTAATAATAACAATGATTAATCAATTTTGTACAGTTCGTGATTCATTGAATAAAACAGACTGATGTTGTTTCTACGCATATAGGTATCCAGACTATGCTGATTTCTTTTGAACACACCAACAAGAAATGAATGGAAAAATCGAATGAAAAGTGCGGAATATGGTTTGCGACGAACGGTTAAAGTGCCTTCAAAGTTATTTTTTTAATTCCAGTTCAGTGAACGAGGGTGAAGAGAGAAAGAGAACTTTATTACCCAATTTCCGGCCTTCAGCCGAAACATCGAGATCTAGTGAAAACTCAACTTTTCATTTTCGGGGTGATTACAATAACTTCCTTTATTTCCTGAAAACAGAGAAATGAAAATTTGAACAGAATGCTACATCATAAGTTAAAAGTTTGCGGGAAAAAAGTGCTACTTTCCTCCCATTAATGAGTTGTTCAGTTTTTCTGGTTTTCTCCTTTATTTCAATTTTGAACTATTTCTTGCTGTATTCTCATGAACTTTGAACAATATTTTAGTTTTCAAACTAATAAAATGATCACACTTGCACATAAAAGGAAAAGATTTTCAAGTCAATAATCAGGCCAGAGTTGAGTCGGGAATAGTGTCTTATATGCAACACAGGAACAAAAGTCGATTATCTCCTCGGGTGATTACTGCCCTCGCAAACCCAGCCGCGAGAATAATCTTCGACTTTATTCCCTTGTTGCATAATGTACTATTATCGGTTTTCGACTGCAATTACACCCCAACTTGTGGACAAAAAATTGGCTAATTACATGAAGGCGTAATCTAGGCATAAACTTGGATTCGTTGAATAGTGTTTAGTAAGTATTGATCTTCACGACAGGCACACACATACATACGTGCATGCATCTCTACGTGTACATGTACGTATTTTACACACGTAACGTACGCGTCTTTGTCCAACTCGAGTTTATTTCCCTGGCTGTCTCCCTCTCCATCCATCTTTCTCTTTGCTGTGCCTTTCCGATTACACATGTTAATACTTTGCGACGCACAGATGTTATGAATGTGCGACGTATCGTATCGTGCACCGTGAAATTCGTAGGTATGGACGTTACATTAAGGTGTTTCAGTGAAAAATAATTTACCATTTTCCACCATGGCACCCTCTAAGTTTGTTTGGGTTAAAAGAAAGATTGTGTCAAAAGATGAGCGTTTTACGTTGTGTGGAAGATCGTGCTTATATGACTTTTCACGTTTTTTCAAATTTTTTTGAATTCATAATGAAACACGTTATAACGCTTAAATTATTATTTCTTTCCTAAGATTTATATTCAACCCAAAGATTACGACCCATAGCACAACAATATACGAACCGAGAATCTTATTCTCCTAAATGAAGAGTTCATATTAAATTATAACTATTTAATGAGATTGAATTAATAATGAAAAGATAGTCAGAAACACTGCTGAAACATCAACTGGAGACTTAATATTACAAGCTGCTTTGTAACACAAATTGATATTATGATTGACGTAAGCAGTACAAATTAAATTTCATTCACGATACTTCATAAATTTAAAAAATTGTGTAAAATCAACTGAGCGCGATATTCCACATAACGTAGATCGCTCATCTTCTGACAGAATCTTTCTTTTAACCTAAGCAAACGTTTTAGGGGGTGCCATGGTGGAAAATCGCAAAACATTTTTTTCTGCAACAGTCTACATACATACGTACACCCATGTTTTACGCGTGACTGTTTTACCACACTCATTCTCGCACTGAGAAAAATTTCATTTGTTATATTAACTAGAAAAATTCAGTAAAACAGGTATCGTTACAAAAAACTGTTTGAATATTGTTGGAATTACGAAAAACGAGGTACGCGTAACCATTTTGCGCTATTGTCGTTCCTTTTTTGGTAATTGCAACGCAAAATCACTTTCTGAGGCTTACTCTACTTTTTTAGTTAAACAAGTCTTTAACGTCAATTTATTGTTGCACAAGCATTAAATTTTCCCGACAGTTACAAGAAGATATAGTAACAGTGATCGTAATGAGATAGAATAGTAACGGATCCTATTATAGACTTTCCGGTAACAGCTAAAAAAATAATTTTCATTTTCTACCCAGAACTATATTTTTCGATTGTGGTAAAAAATGAAAATAGTTAAGGACGGAGCGATAACCGAAACTAAAAATCGCTTTCGGTGCATGTGATATCACGTGTGTGTCATACATTATGCCGTGAAGCTTTGTAGGGTGTTATTTAACGCGAATAATCGCACACACGCATACGCGAAGCGAAAGAAATGTTTCTCCTGATCTTGTGTGCGTACGATTTCGAGGTTTTATGCACGCGATGCATGGCTGAGACCACGAGGCGCCGTACTAAGAGGCGAAAATACTACGACTCATTGATTTTTCATGGTTGTAAGCGCAGTGACCGACCTCCTCTGAGGCTCCCTCCACCCCATGTCCCCATCCTAGCTCCGTTTCTTCCTTCTTCTCTATCCCGTCGCTTTCCTTTTCTTTTCTTCTGCGTAGGGGCTGAATGAAGCAATTCATGAATGCCGTGCATGTGCCTGGGTTATGTACTGCAGACGGTATTTATTATAGGCGTACGCGATACGGCAAAGGGCGGAGGTACATAGGTAGATATACTCCTCGAGGAGAGTGAGTCATTTATCGGGTGACCAACGGATCCGCGCCCATCGTGCATGTGTGCTTCTGTATTATACTGTATCGGACGTAACTGCGTCAAGTCGGTGAAAATAATAGCCGTGTAGACCACCCTTGAGGCGAATGGGGTGCCAAAATAATTCCCCCAGAAGCCCGCGCAGACGGGACGATGGCAATTTGCTTTCTTTGGCAATGAACGAAAGAGCGAGCAGAGGGATTGACGGATTCGAATGCGTCGCATGCGGTTAACCACCCAATTACTTTAGTACCTTAAGGTACACTCGTTTCTATGTACAACGGACTGAACGTGAATTGGGAATTATTATATGCCGTATTTATTATTCGCCCCATAGATGCAGCGCGTCTGCACTTGGGGTGCGTGAAATTAATTTCAATTTATTAGTCACGATTGGAGAATGAGTGATCAATTAGTTTTCTCGGTTTTCTTCGGTCACTTCTTCTATAACGCACCTATGTTAGATACACAAATTTACATACTTGAGGGTGGTCATCAGAAATATTAAGTTTGAATTTCGACTATCTCACCCCCAAATCAACTCCAAATAATTCAATTTTAGAACCATAATTTTTTCCGATTTTTATCGCTGTTCTAAACCGTGTCGTCAGAGGGTTGTTTCCCCATTTAACACTTTTCAAGAGAACAGTAAATCTACCACACGGTTCTCGATAAAATTTTTATACAGGTGGTATTTTTAGTCACTGATTACGAATCTGGACTTGAAATGTCGAAATTCAAAATAGTAAATTCAACATGGCAATGCCGAGTGATTTTTGGGTTGCGTGTCTGCCATATAGGATCTGCCGTGTTGAATTTCCGTCCGCTAGATGTACTGTTCCCTTTAAAAAGATTAAATGGAGAAATCGGGTTAAGGTTGAGATAAAAATCTGAAAAAATGAGGGAATTATTTTTGAATTATTTGTAGCCGATTTGGGGGATGAGATTGCCGAAATTTACAAATGACCTTTCTGAAGACCACCCTAATATACCTATTGTACAGTTCGATCTCTATAGGGCTGAAATAGTACAAGAGGGGAAGCGATTTTTCAGAAATCGCTTGATTCTCACCAGTCACCATCGCGCTCAAGCTTCACGTCACGAAAAAGTCCTAAACTCTCTCATTAGAGCCAGTCTCTCATGCACGCGCTGATACATTGTTTACATATGTTGTATTTAATGGGGATTAAATTTTATTTTACCCTAAAAAATACTTGTGTCAATATTTTATTGAAACGACTGTTTTTTTTTTTTTTTTATACATAACTATTCATGTTAACGTTTTACATGAAGTATTGTGTGTTTAAATTGGACTAAGTTTGTTTATGTGATAAAAGAAATAGCAGAACCATTGCATTTGCTGCGCGGCCGTATTGCGAGAGTTGTGCTGCGAAGATAAAGGGCCGGGGAGTCGGGGACAGCAACTGTGTACGAAAACGGGGGAGGGGGTCTATTGGAGAGTGCAATGTATTATTATTTTCTCATCATTTTCCAGTCTGCATACGTGAGGAAAACGGAGGTTGCGTAATACCGAAATTCTAGGAGAACTTGAGACATTGATTTACTCCCACGAGAGCGGGCGTAATATTGTACGAAAAAGCCCTGTGTATTGGTGCCGCATGTTGCGTCATAAAAGTTCAACGATCCGTTAGATAAAGTGCGTGCCAAATCTTCAGGGCGAAGATATAATGCGCATAGACAGCTTGGAGTATACTATACATACATATACACAGGTATACCTATAGGCCTGGGATGCCTAGACTCTGAATAGCGAAATGAAGTTAGCCCTCCGGCAATTCAGTATATACGCGTAATACATATTGTAGGTATACATATGTATATAAGATATTGTATGTATGTGGAACGGAGTGAATTATTTCGCAGCCAACGGGTCAGTCTGGCTTCAATGTTGGCCCGCGATACCCGTATTCACGGAACATTGTATATACCATACAGTATACATGCAAATTTTGTTACGTACTTGAAAATAGAATCTCCCGACAACATCGTTCGAATTTTTATAAGATTTAAGAGCGATCTCAGGAGCCGCGCACAATTCTATAAATGTATGTACGCGTTTACAGAATTCTTCTTGATCGGGATTTCCTGGAAACTGGAGAGTTAAAAAAAAAAAAACGTACGGCTGAAGTAGAAAATTTTCCACCTCCTCTGTATTCTTATGTACACCGGTGTACATTCACGACGCCTTAGACAAATTGCTGTAAAATTCAAACGAGCGTCGAAAGATGAAAGATGCAGGCAGTTATCTCGTGAGGAATCGTACTAACTACGATTCGCAATTTGAAAATACAAACAGTTCGCGGGTAGAAATCGCAATTGTTCGAACTTCTTTACCGACCGCGCAATTCTTCGCCGTTCCGGATTGCGGGGTGACATTCAAGACGGTCGAGCATCGCGTAATAATACACACGTGCATTGACCATCCCGATTAAGTATGAATCCGATCATCGAATTTAATCGTGAGCTGAACAACGGTTAGCGGCTAGAAATCGCAATTGGTCGAACTCCTTTACCGACCGCGCAATTCTTCGCCGTTCCGGACTGCGGGGTGACATTCAAGACGGTCGAACATCGCGTAATGATATACGCGTGCATCGACCACCATGATTAATTTTGAATCCAATCGTCGAGTTTGCTGGTGAGTTGAACGGGCGTACGGTAAGTATACAAACATCGACGATTAATCGCGTTTGTTAAATAAAACTGAGCGAGGTAATAAGAATAGGCCGATGGTGAGGGGGCGGCACTTTAGTCAGTTAACGACCGTCGACAGGAGTGAAAGCGATGATCGTAGTTTGTTTCGGCCCCCGCGATTCGGTATTTCTTTGCTTTTGGCCATCATCCCCCCTGCATCTGTTTTCCCGATGAAGCAGCAGCAGGAGCAGCAGCATTCGCAGACGATGTTTGCCTCCAATTAGAGGTGCCAACGGGCCATTTGTATGCGTGTATTCTACTCGCGTTACAACACATTCCATGGCCCGAGTTCTCTGAACCACGGCAAACAATCGAACGGCTGCAAGCTGTGTTTAAGCCCGAACTTCACTTCGTTCTCTTTTGCACATTCCATGGAAAGTATCGTTCGGTTCGGATCAACTTGGCAAATACACGCGTAACGATTGTGAACCAAAGTCCTAACAGAAAAGAGTTGTGTTTGTGTGTGTGTGTGTGTGTGTGTCTTTACCTCGCGGTAGAATCAGCGCTGAATTTACACCCGTCAACGGTTTCATCGGCGACGAGAGCAATTAGCCTCACAATGGTTTGCAGCCGGGTGCAGAAAGAGGCAATATAAAATTTACACAGGTATATATACATATATATATAGTTTTCTACAGAGTAACTTTACCATATACGAGTATATCGTAATATTGCAACACGATAATAATGACGATGATGATGATGATGATACCAATTCGATTAAAAATGATTCTCATAGGTTGGCAGCCATTAGACATTAACTCCGGTTAACTCTTCAGGTATTTGGCTTAATTTATTACTATAATTACTTTTAAGAATTTCAGTACTCCATTTGCTATTCACATAATATTTTTCCAACATTGCCATGGACATAATACATTGTTGTTATTATTATTATTCTACCGCTTGAGCTTCATAACTCGGTTTTGTCTATAATCCTGTGCGAAAAACAGGAAGCTCTTGTCCGAGTGTTTTTCATTCGTTGACGTAGTTTAGAGTCTTTGAAACGAACGAATGCGTACATAATTGAATTATCATTATATCGACGACGCAGTAAAAGAAGGGATGTATATATGAATAAACACATGTTTGCGTCACTGAACGGGGTCATGGAAATATGACCCGTTATAGAGGTACAACAATTAATTGTCTGTGCGACAAAAAAAAAAAAAAAAATCGGCTAAAAAAATATTATTCCCAACGGATTGGTTTGCTTTTTACCTCGCGACGAGCGCATAACGCGACTCTTGTGTGTATCTTCAATTAGATATAGATATAGCCAAATTCATCATTATATTGCCATAATTGCGAACAAAAAATATAAAAAAAATTTCCGTCGCACGGCGGGACCCTCTCCAAAAAATGATGAAAAAATATTTCCCCCTACATATTAATAATAAATATCGCGAAAGAACCCTTACGTGTATTTAGTTCTAAGTCAAGGTAATTTCCGTGTACTATGTACTAGTAGCAGACCACTCCCCAAGGTAAATTAGCAGACGAACGATCTTCTCCTCATCCCCTTTTCACTCTTTTTACGCTCTTTCGAGATCGAACGATGCGGGTATCTCGTTTTACGGGGCGCCGTTTAGCCGTCGGACGCATCATGCCATATGATCATGCACATACATTATATGCACATATCTCACGCTTACCGTGAATCGGCGAATAGGATCGTAAACGTTTTGTTAAAGCGATGAGGGAGGATTCTTCCATTCGTTCGTTCGTTTTTCCCGTGACCCTTCCGTTTCTTATTGTCGTTGTTGTTGTTCGATTGCTCGATGTTCGATTCTTCGTTGGCGTTTCTGCATATACGTTGAGAATTCATTAGATTTATTATACTACGATCGGCAACGAAGAATTAATAAAGTCAAGATAGTCTGAAATTATTCTTATATATATTCTCCATGCTTGCAGTTTTGGTATCTAATCTACATCGATGTATTATTTTCTTCGTAATCAACAATAATTTCGATTCTTACCCGTATCCGTTGTTGAAATTTTTTTTCCACCCAACACATGGGTACAACATGTACCAAAAATCATGCGTCATGATGCGAAAGGTAAAAAACCTTTGACAACGATGACGCGATGTGTAGGTATATATACATATATTAATATGTGTATATATTAGGCTGATTCAAAAAAAACGGCTAATTTTTTTTTTTCAAAATCCTCACATAAAAACTTCCGAGAAGGTGTGAAAAGACGCCTGTAAAAAGCAGAGCCCTTAATATTATTATAAAGAGGTCGCGCATCGGGAATTTCTATTTCCCGTTTAAATAACACAGGAATAAATTTTTTTAAATTTTGCAATTTCGTATTTGTGCAACGGCTCATTGAATTAGCGGACCAAAGCATATTTTTGTAGGAAATTTGACGCTCTACAAAAAAAGTCCTTACAAAGTTTTCGATAGTCACACTCCTTCAAAAGTTATTCGAGGTCAAAGTTGAACTTACAATAATATTCAATGTTTTTTTTTTTTTTCGATGATACTATGAATCTTTTCTCATTATTTTGTTATAAAGATATATGCTTTGGTCTGCTAATTCGATGAGCCGTTGCACAAATACGAAATTGCAAAATTTAAAAAAATTTATTCCTGTGTTATTTAAACGGGAAATAGAAATTCCCGATGCGCGACCTCTTAATAATAATATTAAGGGCTCTGCTTTTTACAGGCGTCTTTTCACACCTTCTCAAAAGTTTTTATGTGAGGATTTTGAAAAAAAAAAATTAGCCGTTTTTTTTGAATCAGCCTAGTATATATATATTAATACGAACTATACTTATGCGCTAGAGAAGGAAAGATAGTGTATAGAAGGGATTTCGTTCGTGTTAACGGTGCATTAAGGGTGCCTCGCGTTTCGTTCGCGTTTTCTTCTTTTGCGATGGCTAAAAATACTCACTCCTCACCATCGCCGTGCAGCAGACATCGGACAGACGGACAGACGTCCGTGTGTGATATCTAGACATAGTTTTATATATATATATATACACACATACACACGCAACACTCGCTAAATGTTTTGAATTCTTTATTATACGCGTGAGAGGCTGGAAACGCGGTATGGTATACATGTATAATATATGTCTATATATAAAATACATCGCCGAAAGAAATTATCGGTTCCATAGACAGAGGAAAAAAAAAAAAAACACTTCTTCCATTTTTTCTTTTTCCATCATACCTATTACATTATTCAGCATCCTTATACTTATATATATATCGGTTTTGCGAATGAAAATTTCTCTGTAACGATCAATGGCAATTGATCTTTTTACTGGCAGCTTTGTGTTTGTTTGTTTTCTACTCGTTTCTTATCGTATAAAATTTCGAGTGTTTTTTTTCTCTTCTTCTTCTTTTTTTTTTTTTTTTCTCTTGCCCTGCATACAAATTCCATTGTAAGATTTATATAAATTCGATAGAAGAGAAAAGGTAAGTAAATACCTAATTCTTTCTTCTCTTATTTTATTTTTGTATCCTTCTGTTTTTTATCACCTCACGGCTCGTGTTCTTATCATCACGCCTGCATGCGTAATGTTTGTATTATTATTATTATCATATGTATATCCTGAATAAACATGCTTTCAATGATTCTTTTTCTTTTCTCCTTATTTTATGTATCATCGTCGATATGCCTCGATATACGTGGTGTACATATACCTACCTATACACAATATTCATGTAATAAAGGGGGCATCGTCGTGTATTTAAATGAAAGATATTCGCATTTCATTTTATTGTACACATTCGTTTTTAAAACCAATATCTTTTTACATTCATTCTATTATACGTACACACACACACACACCGGCCTCTTTTATTTCTCACACATATTCTATAATTATATTGATATTACGTTTTAATCTCGACTATGTAATATATTATAATACAATATAATGTACTACAATACACATTTCGAGGAAAAATTCAACGCGGAAAGAAATATTATACCTACTTCCTTTCGTTCTTTTTTTTTTTTTTTTCTTGTAGCCGTTTAAATTCTTATCCGCCCCGAGACGAAGAACGACAGCCCTCGTAAATTATAATATTTCTCTTCTCCTCTACTCCTTTGCCTTCGCAGTTGTCGTTTATACTGCTGCACGTACTGCTCGCAGGAAGAAATTCTTGCCTTTTTACTTACCTACCGCTAATTCTGTAGCATTGCGCTTGCCGTGTCGCGATGCGATAATGAAGCTCTGTATACATGTAAAATATTTATTAAGCCTGTAAATAATATGTTATAGATTATTGTTTCTTCGTCGTGACAATTTGTGTAAGAAAAAAATTTTGAAAAGAAATTTCCCCGATAAGTAGATTGTGCGTAAAGTGTAAAATTTGGGGCATTCTACGTCAAATCGACCAATGATTATCCCTCATCACCCGGATTTTCTTCTACGTTTCTCCGATCTCAAAAAAGCACTCCTGAATTTTTTCAGTCTTCTTTATACAACTGTTAATTTTGTACGATTATGCAAACCTGTCTAAGAATTGGCATTTTTTAAAAATCTCAAAAATTGTCAATAATCTTATTTTTCATTCCGATCATTCTGATTTTTTCCAGTTTTTTTAACACTAAGCATATCGTACGAACAAAACACCATGTTTCGACGTTCCAAAAATTCTCAAAAAATTACCAAAAATTCTGCGTTCAACTATGAATCCTTTGACTCATTGTTTGTTGGCAGAATTTTTCGGAACATGGAAACATGGTGTTTGGTTTGTTCGAGATGTTTAAAGTGCTGAAAAAATCGCCCTATCACGGGACGACATCAGAATTATCGAAATAAAAATTTTGATATATTTTTCGGAGTTTAAAGAAATGCCAATTCTTGGATAGGTTTGAATAATCATAAAAAAATTAAAGGTTGTAGGAAAAAATGTGAAAAAATTCAGGATTGCTCTTTCGAGACCGAAGAATCGTGTAAAAAAATTCTGAAGCAAATAAAAAATAGTCTGGGAAAATTATTGGTTGAATTGACATGAAATACCCCGTATATACTTACGTATGTTACGTATCCATAAACTTGGCGGTGTTGTTTGGGGTGGAATTCAAAAGGAATTCGACAGAAGACGCTGTTTTAATGTAATATTACACGTCCGGACAATGGAACATTTGAGAAGGGGATAAAGGGCTGAAGCCAAGTATGTACGTATAGTATAAAACAATAGGTGGAGAGGAATCCAATCTCGCTTAACGAATTAATCTTCTGTAATTAATTGTCCCTATATTCTCGCCTCCCTAATCATTAAATAATTCCGCGGCCGCTATCATGATTATTATTGAAATAGTTTCTCCCTGTTTCGTGTATACAGTTCAAGGATTACATAGCTGAGATATTTGGTCGCGGGGTACAATAACAATGATATTTGAGCACATAGAGTTCGATGTAATAATTGTAAGCGATGTGGAAATTTAGGGGTGCTTTTTTCTCTTCATTTTTTTCCACGTTCTTTCTTTAAGAAAAGGGAAACATGATTCCTCGACTTGGCTTTGACATGTGTAAAGGGTATGTCATACAGGCAGAAAGTTACGTATTTATATACATGGTGCATTATTTCTGTACGTTGAAAACCACCTGGTGCCCACACGAGGCGATCGACGCGCGACCAAAACCCAGGTGCAGAGACGAAAACGTCCAACCCCACCTTGGAAACGCGTCGTTAGATTCCTTCTCTTTTTTTTTCTCTCTCTCTTCTTCCACCTTCCACCTCGCAGAATTATTACGCATGACATAGAACATAGAAGGAAAAGAGAATGGAACAAATTGGCTGACATACATACCGTTGATCTCGTGAATTCTATTTTTTTCTTTTCTTTGGAATTTTCACTCCAACAAGTTGTAATTAAAACTGTTTATTTGATTGTTCTTTAAGTTCGCATAATACGAGAAACGTTGACAAATTCATTTCATAGTCTAAAATGTATCGTGATACGTTTATTTTTCCATAAATATTATTGCAGATATGTGTGTATATACATTACATAATGTAGTTTATCTTACAGTCATACGTTACAGTTTATTATAACAGAGAGCGAGTGTGGGAGGGAGAGAAAGAGAGAGAGAATGAAAGTACATTTATTCGATCCTGGAGTTGGACTCCCTGAGGACCCCAGGCATAAATACAAAATATAGAATTATTTTCTAACAAATTCATGGACACATATGATAACATATCGTAATAAGCATCGCAGAAAACAACTGACATGATGTGAAAAATAAAATAAAATTAAAGTAAAAGCAAACATGAGTAAATAGGTGAGCAAGTATTATTAACAAAAGGTAGCGAATTACAAACAGATGAGAGAGAGAGAGAGAGAGAGAGAGAGAGAGAGAGAGAGAGAGAGAGAGAGAGAGAGAGAGAGAGAGAGAGAGAGAGAGAGAGAGAGAGAGAGAGAGAGAGAGAGAGAGAGAGAGAGAGAGAGAGAGCTGTTTATTAGGTGCTCTGGGACTGAGGTCCCCTAAGAACACCGTGGAAAAATCGATACAGAAAAATTTAGTAAAAGGTTACAGGCGATCGTGGAAGCTTAAAATTAAAACTAAACAGTAAAACAGTAAATATAAGTATTAAAGAATAAGAAGGAAAATAAGGTTTCACATATATAAAAAGTTTTACGAGAGAGCGCACAAGACGCGCTTACTCTCGAGGAAAATAGAAATAAAGATAATTAAAGATAAATAAAAATAAGATAAAGTTGTACATTAATAAATTAAATTATGCTGACTCTACAAGCATACATACATTGGGGACTAAGCATCACCACCTGCAAGCAATAACGCACGAAACGCCGAAGTGAGATGGAGAGAGAGAGAAAGGTGAGCGTGTGTAGACGATAACATTTTGTCGTTCGAATCAAGGATTCGTGTCATTCCATTTCATCTTTGCACTGCACTTAGCTGCTGCGCAAAGTACAAATTCCGATGGTCGCGTGTATATAATTATAAGTATATAGCATGTAGAATTATTTGATCTTTCACCGAGAGTTATATCTGCAGTTATTATATCTTCTCTTCCTCCGTATCTATTTTCGTGTCGATTTCTCATCGTCACAAGTTCTTTTTGTTTTTCATAAACATCATACTGTTATATGGTATTAATAAGGAAGCTTTATTTTTTAACTTATCTCTATTTTTCCCAAGTTCAAACTTTCTCTTTCTTCCATTCTTATAGGGTTCCCTTTTTCTTAATTTCATATTTTATTTTATTAAAGTTTTTCGTTCACCCATAAAACGAAAATTTATAATATTTTATGAAGTATAATTAACCACAAATCGGAAAAATTGTGTTACTTTTGCTGTTTAATCACCCCACCTGTTATAATCAGGGCTATTATTAAATTTTATTTATGATATATATATATATATATAAGAATCTTTGCGGTTAATTAATATCGCATATAGCTTTACGCTGCTAAAAGATCGCTCTCGGAATTCCAAGTTTTCCCCGTTTAAACCACATCAAGTAGATTACTTTGTCCCGTAGGTTTAAACCGTAGGCGGAAGTAAAAAAAAATATGGGAAAAATGTGGTAGATAGGGAGGGGTTTTTGTTTCATGTAATTGGAAAAAATCATGCGGAAGTCAGAATAATCATGTCGAACATCTGTAAAAGTTTTCTGATTTTGAAACTTGAAGCTTTCTATACGTACATCTTTTGAAACATTTATAACAGTCTTAGCGAAATATTATTAGGTATATACGGGGCATTACATTTCGATTCAACTTTTACGGTCTGAGCTTCACCCTTTTGGATTTGGTCGGCGATTTTTTATATTGTTGTTCCAACTCGAAAAAGCATTGCAATTTTTTAAAACGGTTTTTCCAACCCTCCTTGGCGGCCCCAGAGTGCCTTAAATGATGATATTTTGACAATGTTGCAACACTTTTATGATTCGTCAAAAAAATTACATAAATTCTGTAGTCAAAACCGTAAATATTCCAACCAAAATTAAAATGAGCCGACAAAACGGTAATTTATTATTCATTTTTTAACCAATTAATCATACTGCTTACTCATTTGTATTTTTAATTTTTTTTTTAATGTTCAGGCATCGACATATCTCCCATAATAATTTTGGTGCAATTAAGATGCATTTTGGTTACTTCGGAATCGAAAAACTCGGTATTGAGGGGGGATTTTTATCTAGAAATTTGGAAAAATTAAACCTTTAAGTATATTTTGGCCCACAGCCGATGTCAAATTTCTGAAAATTGAGAAAGTTACGAGCACTTCAGTCATGAGCTGAATTCAAAGCTATAAAGATCAGCTTACGAGGAAGCTGCGAATGCGGCAGAAGCCATCTGATACGGAAGCCAACGTCAAAATTTCAAACGTGCTTATCTCCGAATTACACTTTTCAACCTGGTTGACATAAAATCTCGAGTTCTATTCAACCGATTGATTTCAAATTCGGTATGGACCTTCAGTAGGTATATACCTCTCTATCGCTCTTAATACGAATATTGCGAAATTATTATTACCACAATTTTTTTTTAATTGTGAAAAAATAGGGTGAAAAATTAGCTTTTCGTTCAGACAGTTGTCATCTTTCAAATATTTTCTTCTCTTTAGTACCTGCCGTAATAAAATAATTATCGATCAAGAAAATTGGTTTCATTTTTGTTTGAGATGAATGGGAGCATCGGAATCGTGTCAATCGCCGCAACGCTGTTGTTCATGGCCATAATTTTTGTTGCTAGTGGTTTAAAGAACAATAAAAATACAGTAGGAAAATGGAATGGTAGAAATATATACGTTTCGGTTTTTATCAAGTCTGAAAAAACGCCCGTAACTTAGGCCTCTAGACTGGAATACGCCCTTAATTATTACGTACAATTATTTAAAGGATACACAATAATTTAAGTATAATAGTGCCATGTAGTACAGTGCAGAGAGTGAGACGGATAGATAGATAGATAAAGAGAGAGATACATGGAAAAGATAGATGGGTCGATAAATAGATCGATAGATAGACAGATAGATAGACAGATATACATATAGAAAGATTATAGATAGGTAGATGGAGCGAAATTGAGAGCGGGTAGTCTTCCGCGAGACGACGTTTCACATCGATTGCTGCTCCTCGCGCGGGCCTTTGAGTCGTCGCCGTGGTCGTACTCCGTCGGCTGATAGTCGCAGTCTTAGTCGTAGTCGTAGTCGTAGTCGTAGTCGCAGTCTTAGTCGTAGTCGTAGTCGTAGTCGTAGTCGTAGTCGTAGTCGTAGTCGCAGTCGCAGTCGCAGTCGCAGTCGTAGTCATACAGTCCTATAGCCGTCGTAGGCCGTCGACGTCGACGTCGGCGCGGCGGTGGCTGCGCGCGTATCACACACACCTCCCCCCCCCCCCCCCCCCCCATCACACCCGTCCCTTCCCCCTCTCCGACCTACGAAGAAACACAGGCAAACGGGGAGGCGTGGTGTTTCACACGCGCACAGACACAGTCGAATCGAATGCGCACACGCGACGATTTACGTAAAAGCCACCGCACGCCCGCACGCACGCACGCACGCCGCACGCACTCACGCAGGCACGACGTCGACGACGACGACGACGAGTTTGGCCGGCCGCCGTTCCGGCGAACCTGGCCGCTAGCAGCAGCAGCAGCAGAACCTCGGTTCGGAGTTGCGAGGAGAGCCAGTCTCCGATGAGCTCCCTAACAAACAGCCCATGCAAGTTACGGGCTGCTCGTTCGTCGTCGTCGTCGTCGTCGCCGTCGCCGTCGCCGTCGCCGTCGTCGCAGCCGCCGCAGCCGCTAACGCAGCCGCTGCTGCCGTTCCGTCGCCGGGTATTAATTAACATTGAATATCACTGATATCGAATATACATCTACGTATTGTTCAGGAACGTTTCACCACCACCACCACCACCACCACCACCACCGACGACCACCCCAACCTCCGACCCCCGACCCCCGCCCACCCCTCATCCCCTCGACAAACGAGACAATCCTTTTGCTAAATTTCCATACCATCGTTAATTATACTTTCGTTTAAATATGGATGTCGATTATTGTTTCGTACGATGACATTGCCACACCGGGGCGGTAGATCTCGATTCATCCCTTAAAAATATACGTAACGTCGGTTTATTGCGTGCAGTAAGCAACGACGAATACAGCGATTAATAAATTTGATGATACAAACAAAAAAAAAAAAAACTAAATATATTAACCATCGTTATTCGCTTGAATAATAATTTGCTTGTAAAACTGAACGAAATAAACGACGTATAAGTTACAACGCCTTTTTTTTTTTTAAACAACAACGATAACAATTGTTATAACGATACAAGAACGGATGTCGATATTGACACACGTATAGTTGATGAAGAAGAAAAGCTAAAAAAAAAAACGAGTAAAATAAACCAATAATAATATTAACAATCGCTGTTATTATACAAATATATATACACGTCGAATGAAAAAGAAGAGAATTGGATAAAAACAAAAAAAAAAAAAAAGGTATAAACTAAACGCGGTTGAATATCGTTATTGTTTATTCATGTTATTATCATTACTATATTATCATATTAATACATATATATATTTGAAGAAAGTATAATCAATTTTTCATTACAAATATATTTGAATGATTTGAATCGAATCGATCGCTTAATTAATTCATTTGTTCATCGTATTTTAAATGTTATTATGATTATTAATAATATTATTAGTATCATTATACATATAATAAATCATAAATCGTGAATTCGTGAAATATTTAACGAAACGATATGTGTTTAGGTTTACATGAACTTGAGACATTTAATTATATCCTGCGTGTGTAACGTTGTAATAATAAAATTGTCATAATAATCATCACAATAATTTATATTGCTTGCCGTCGTTTCCTCGTCTGCAGAGATTACACACTGCATATCGTGTGTGCTTCATCGATTAGTTTTCTTTTACTTGATTCGCGTATTTTATGTTCATATTTCTCCGAACTCTCGTTCTCTCTCTCTCTCTCTCTCACTCTTCCTCTCTTTTTCTGCATCTTGTTATCTTGCAATAAGTACTCGTGTTTGAAAAATCTCGTTTTTTCCCCCTCGTAACATCAATCATCCACACGCTAGGAGGAACAATACGGTATAATAGCAATAAAAATAATATTAACAATCGTGATGAAACGCAGTGAATTTGAAAAAGACGGGAGAAAAAACAGAGTGTGTGCAGAATAAGTGCATTCGTTTCTTTTTCTTTCTCTTCTTGTTTTCTTCTTCTTCTTCTCAGTGATTTGAAGAGGAAAAGAGAAGAAGAGAAAGAGAGAGACTGAAAATTGTTTGATAAATCCGGGCATTAATATGGAATCCATTCGGTACAATAATCGACGTCAAGAAACTTAAAAGGCAAAAGATTTGAAAAAAATTACAATACAACGATGAACGCGTAAATTTAAGAAGGGGTTGCGGTGGTTGGGGGTGGAAGGGGGTGTGGTGGAAATTAGCTTCTCTTCTTTCTTTTGACTTTTCTCTCAAAAGTCCATTAACGGACTTCTGATCGTTTGTTGATGTCCTATTTTTGTATTGTATAATATCAGTGAGTAACGCATTATTCTGTATATTATATACGCGGTGTGTCGTCTTCCGAACTGAAGAGGGAAAAGAAGAAGCACGAAATAAGGGCATATAAATTAAAAAAATAAAGAGAGTAATGCTTGCAAGTGATAAAAATCTAGTATTCGATAAAGAAAAACAGAGAGAGAAAGAGAGACAGAGAGATAGAGAGCAAGAGCCAGAGTGAGAGAGAGGGAGAGAGAGAGAGAGGTAGAAAAGAGAAGAAGCGAGAAATGTAATTTTAGGTGCAGATTTTCGGTTATCGTGCGTGTGTGTGCGTGTTCTTTGTTTTTTTTATTTTTTCTTTTTCAACATTGTTGTTCATAGTTCATTAATTCGTTCTACAGAAATTATTTCTCATTCATGAGAGGCCGGTGTGTTATTATAATGTATAATAATAAAAATACCGTAATATGAGCAAACAGATGTGGGAACGAGAGTTGGGGAGATCAGGATTAACACTGAAACAATTCTATAGATGAATATTATAAATTTTTAATACGATTAGACGGTGCTAATCGTCGTCGATGTGAAAAAGAAGAAAAAGAGGAAAAATCGATACCGACACGAAAGTGTAAAGTAATTAATGTCAGTCTTCGGTATAAGTAAATTTGAGGATCCATGCTATAAACGATAAACGTTACATATACATAAAATATATCAAAGTACGCGCGTAAAAATTTACCACATCGACGGTGTAAATCATTCTACATTCGTACACTAAAGTGCAGTGACTGTTGCAGGTGAGGGATATTATAAACCCATATGCGTACGATCGAATCAAGATGCAATAGCTTTACTGCCAAAATTTACATGCGTGTATTACGTATATACATTATACGTACGTGTGTACGTGTTTATACAATATACGAATAGCGTGATTCGGGAACTGTGCAGGTGGTGTGTATAAAAGTATAAAAATAAATTGTGTCAGTTTCTCCTCTCCTCAACACACACAGACGAGTATATAGAACGTTTATAATAGACCATTGGACGCTGTGGTGTTTCAATCAAGGTTATTCAACAGTGTGATCACCAAAAAGTACCAGAGTCTCTTCTTTCCCCCCGTGGTATATAATCCGAGAGAGATAGACAGAGAGGAGAGATCCGAGGCTAAAGTGTTGTGCGTAGTAATCGAAAACGAAAAAAGGTGTGCAAAAACGGTGAAGAAGAAAAGAACTAATCTTCGTACACTCCCGCGACACGGGATATCAAAATTTACTGATAAGAGGAAAGCTTGACGGCGTAGAGGAGTAAGAAGATACAATAACAGTAATATCAGTAATATCGAGAAGAATAGAAAAAGATGAGTGAACGACGTTGCTAAATACTGGAATAACACAACCGGCTTGGTGGAATAGTCAATTCTCCATCTTCATCCCCCGAACCTGTAATAACCCGGAACATCGAAGAGAGAAGCTTCGGAGGAAAAGAGGAAGTGGAAGGATAGGCAGGAAGAAGGAAAGGAGGAAGGAAGGAAGATAATATAAGACTATTCCAGTGTGATGCTGCCGCGGTGGTCGCCGTCGGTCCAGCAGCTGCAGGCAGGAACAGTCGAGGGAATAGGTCCTGTTGATCTGAGGAGACGCTGACCTGAGGAGCAGCCCACGCTGGCCGATACCCAGGCCATGAACGGGCCCCATGACCGGGCCCGAACCCGCTTCCTCCTCCTCGAAGAACGCGATCCTCCGCGATTGCAGTCCCCGCAACGCCCTGCCGAGGACACGGCGTCGTCGTCATCCCCGAGGAGCACCCCTCCCCACTCATCTGCATCACTGCGGTTCACCGGACGTGGCCAAAACAGTTGGCGGAGAAGAAGAGACTCTAGTCATCGTCGACTGTCTTACACTAAGGTCGACAAATCCTTTATCGTCGTCGCTGTCGTCGCTCTTTCCTTGGCACTCGTTACACATTCAGGTAGGATTTTCAGTCATACCCTAGTCTTTATTTTCTCCTCTCGTCGTCTACGTGCGTCTATGGAATATGCAGGTTCTTTAATGCCAGGATCGTTATCGCTATTACAGATTCTCGTCTGTGACGCTGTCTTTATGATCGAATTAACCACACTTCTGTCTTTCTACTTATGTACTCTGTATGATCTTCCGGGTACCGATCGCGCAGTGAGAGTACGAAGCATAACTGGTATTCGAACAATGCGGATGATCTGATTCTTTAATTAATCCAATACGTTGTTAACCTTTTAATGCTACCACAAAGTACACGTATCACAATGTGTAGACTTGTTTCTTTAGGTACTGTATACATATTTGAACAGGGGAATAGTACCGATTTTAAAACTCATCTTGCGACCTTCGAGCTGCCTATAGCTGCAGATTTTGTGGTGCATTACGCCCTATGGTGTCCGATTTCGAAATCCGCGACGAATCAATGATATGGCGTTTCTACTCGAACCATGGAAAACATACCTGACTTATGACTTATAGGTACACTTTTCTTGTATGCTTGATATTTTCTGCAACCTTTATAGCGTGTGCTTTCAGGTTGGTCTTCTTCTTGAAGTCGATCAATCCCTCCTATTAGTTTCCGGGTTCTCCTATTGCACCAGATACTCGTTATAACAACGAACTGGTCATATAATTGAACTTCATCATTTCTTCCCAAACGTTGAAAAATTAATATCGAAACCGCCAAATGCTGGTGAGAAATAACCACGGAATATGCTCATCGTCGTGTGGTTTTCTACTGGAACTATCGATAGTCCTCTTAGAAAAGAAAAACGTTTCATGTAAAAGACAAAGTAAAGGTGAAGATGGTGAACAGTTGTTCAAATAATTTGTACCTGAAATCAAACCTCTCATCTTGTTACTTACCGCTAGAAACTATAAAGGCTAGACTATTGAATTATGCAATTCAAATCGACCCAACAACGTCGTTGTCGTATGGACACGTTAGTCCTATGCCCCATTCGGCCAGTAGAGACGGTATAGTAGATGTTTGGTTTTTGTGATCATTCCACTTTCTTCTCCTTCTTCTTTTTCTTCTTCTTCTTGTTTCCCGTTGTAATTCTAACCTTGCTCTGTTTCTTACCCGTAAGACCAGTGCTGTGCGCCACACAGGAGTAACAAACGTGCTTACCTAGACCGTAAGATATTGGCCTGCAACGTGCTTCGCTTCGCCGTGTAGACACGGTGTCAGGGGTACGACGCTGTGGGTAAGAATTACTCGTACGGGGGTTTTTCGGGGCTTCGGACCAGGGACGGCATGTGCGCTCATGGCGTTACACTCACTCACCCCTGCGGCACATCATCACAATGCGGTGCGGTGCCGGTGTTCCATCACGATGTTATTTCGTACCAAGCGCAACACACGCGCCCTCCACGCACCGGCACTCTCTCCTCTCTCCTCTCTCCACGAGCATTATACACCATAACCTTACAGCACCGCGTATCTATGCGTGTGTGCTGTACACGGTAAAACACCTTGTTCAATTCCCACGCTGCTGCTACCCTCCTCCCATTTTTCTCCCCGTGCTTTCTGATCCCCTTTCTCCTCCCCTCTCCCCCCTCCCCCCTTTCACCCCCTTTTTCTACGGAGCTAGCCTGCCGAAATTTCAGGATTTTGGCGATGGTACCGCTATATAGAAACATTTGAAAGAAAACTTGCACAGCAGTGATGCGTTTATATGAAATTTGGGCAAGGTTCCAATCTTTGCCAACTGTCACGTACACGGACTACGCACGGCATACATTTTTTTCCATTTCCTTATTTCGTCTTTATCTTTTGTTTGTTGTTTGATTTATATCCCTCTGTGGTGTTTGTCATTGGAGAGGGTTGTGTGGTCTGGTATTCTCTACTTTGATTGTGCCACTTTTTTCCTTCTTCTCTTCTCTCCCTTCGCCACGTATCCGTATATGTGCAGGATTGCTGATATCACGATTACGATGCTGATGACGACAAAAGATCAAACGTTAACTTTCTCTTTCACTATTACAATTATTTGAAAAATTTTATAGCGACGTCAGTCAGGAAACTGGTTTGAGATCTTCTGGTCTCCGTTGTCGTGTATGACCGCAGTTTTCCGAAAATGTACAATACGCTTTGTGTCTGGTAATACGGTGAAGGCCTTGACTGGTGACTTGAATACTCAATAATACTGTATCAATTTTTACCTACTTCCAAACTTGTTCCTCTTTGTCTTAAGCTTGCTGAAATAAATGCATGGATATAAATATGCCCAAAAGGTGGATGATTTGTGAATTACTCACGAATGGATGGGTAGATGGTTGGATGGTTGGTTAAGAGTACAGCAATCTATATTTAAGGTGGCAGAGGCATCAGCCTGACAGCTGGTGTCACGGGCAGTGACTATGCCACCTCTTCTCTCTCTCTCTCTCTCTCTCTCTCTCTCTCCCCCTCTCTCCTTCTTTTCCATCTTTATCTCTCTCGCTCACTCTTCTCTTCTGCTATGCTGATGCCGCCGTCGTTGCCGGCTCACGGCTCTTGCCATGTGCTCGCGGCCGATCGACGCTTCATTCCACTCGTTTTCCTATCTGCATCGTTTAAGAGGCATCAACGTAGCCGTCGCCGCAACCTTTTCACACTTTGTCATTTACCCATACACGCGTTTACGAGTCGGTGACAGCGGATAACCATCAACCTTTTCAAATAATTCTCAACTACATACTGATCTTCAAGAAGTTCAAGGCTATATCGCGCAGACCGTACATCGTACATAGATCACCTTCACACCTTTCCAAAAACTGAATTCTAAACCCGAAGCTGCATGAATGATGGAACCAATGAATGAGGATGAATGTTCATATTATTATCTTTTTTTCTTTAACCAACTCTTACGTAGGTATGTGGCGCGTTATTCAATTTACCGGATATTCTCTTTTTCTACAAGTAATACAAAATCTGTATAACTATATATATATCGCGAGACGAAGATGTAATACGTGTAGAACTGTATGTACGTGTAATGTTATGTAGGCAGATACCTACCTAATTAAAAGCGACAATTAACGAGGGACGGGTTTCCGATATGTGACCTGCCTCACGAATGACACGAGGCACGATCAGCGATATTATTACATCGCTTCTTCCGTTAATTTTCTTTTCTTTTTTTCAATTACCCTTTGATAATACCAATTTCATTAATGACGCAACACGTCTGCGTATTTCTTTTTCTTCTTTATTGAATTTCCCCCGCTCTATATATAATTATACAATCGCTTTCGAAATCCGATTTCCGTTTACCCCAATTATTAAAATATGCGTACTTAGTTTATAATAATTATATATTATATAATAGGCGATTATAATATATTTGACGATATATTTCCCTTGCCGGAACGTACGTGTTCTCATTGTCAATATAATAATCCATTATATATTCCTATGATGTAGCATAAACTGTTCTCGATATCGAACCGAACTGTATCGATTTAGTGTCACACGCATACCTATATAAGAAACCTAACCAATACCTTCAGTATTTTCTTACTGTGACATGTAATTATTCCACGCTGTCAACAAATTTCGTAGTCGAAACGTTCACATCCAGACAAACTTAGCCTGCAATATCTCATACAAATGCTTTTTCCGTTTAACATGATCAGTATGCAGCGTGATAAATAACTTGTAAGTTATACAACCTCCGTTGTAAAATCGATTTTGCTATATCAGACGTACCCTTAAGAAGAGTGAAATCGAACTTCGATGGTCGAACCCCTCAAATTAGTTCGAAATAATTTTAAATAAAATTTTGCAAGACATTTTGACATGTGAAGCTGAACTTTTGGACAATCTCAACGAAGCTTAATAATGCAAACCTCTTGTAAGACGAAGATGAGGCGATAGAAATTTTTGAATTTCTATTTATTATTTTCAGCGAAGAATTTCCTTTTTCTTTAAGAGCAATCCCATTAAGTTCCTTGACAGCTCAAAAGCTTGGATTTACCAGTCGAAATTCCTTGCCGCACCAAAGGTTGGATGGCGGAGTCAAAAATAGAGATAGCCAAATTTGCCAAGTGACATTTTAAAGGAGACAAATTGATCTTCGATTTGCTCTTTTAGAAAAATTCGAACCATTTTTTTTGTACCTGGTACGCATTTTTGAACAAAAACCTCGAAAAATCAATGCTTTTTTTATGAGAAAAAGTAAGGCTTTCTAGGGGTGGGTAAATATGGAGAGAAAAAAAATGTAACATTTTTTTTCAATTATTTCGAACAAATTTGAGGGATGCGAACATCGAAATTCGACATCAACTCTTCTTAAGGACAGGTCTAATATACGTATATACGTATAGCCCAAATCCGCAGTATCGTCGGATTGTCATTATTACAAGATATAAGAATTAAATTAAGACGAAAGAGAAAGAACGGAACGCTACAGTACCTATAAATGACGTATCACATGTGCGGCATGAGAAGAAGATGCTGTCTAATGTCCCCTGCAGGCTGCATACTGCAGAGAAAGAGAGAAAGGGAGAGAGAGAGCGAGAGGGAGGGAGGGAGGGTGAAAAAAGCATTCAGCGCGATATTATGTGTACGGTTACCGCCCCGATGACCGTGTAAAATAGATACAGCCTGCACCCTTGCATCACGTTACACAAACACAGACCAGCCATGTTCAGTATGCAATAAAGTCGCATATACAAGCATCAGGTACATCGTGTGTGCGTGTTTGCGTGTGTCTGTGCTATTATACCTGCAGACTGTACGACGACAACAACGTTACGGTATGAAGCTAATGGGCGCAAAGTATTGGGGAAGAGGGTGGATGAGGAGGTAGAAGGTAGGAGGTTGGAGGTAGAAGGAGGCGACCGACTAGCCCGGGCTGCATTATGCAAGCGGGGGAGCAGACTCTTGTCGCTTGCTTACCGAGGGTGAACTTTGTTCGCGGTGGTGGTAGACCGACACCACGTTGCTGATGCGACGCTTGGTTTGCAACGAGGACTATCTCCACGTGTACAAAAGTGTCCATGAAACAGAGAACAATTAAGATGGCATTGCTGTTAAGCAAAAGTTTCGCATACTTCGTCCGTTACAACCGCCAAGTTCAGATTTAACCCTGATTGCTTATTAGCTCCATTCTGGTGACTTGCTCAACGACTATCCGTCGCTTTTTGATGGAAACTTTTTCAGTTGTAAACCCATATAAGATGCTTCTCCTTGCCTCTACCCACCATAGCTCCACCATGTAAGACGACCACCTTCTATCACTCTGGCTCGATGCATCGGCGACCTTGCATACGTATTATTACACAGTAGGTACAATGCAATTCGACACACTGCGCAAACGCCGTGTGTGCAGCTGCTGTCGCCCGTGATGATCGTTGGTGGTCTTGCAAAGGTGCGCAATAATCGAGGATATAGAAGTGGTGCGGTAGGAGACTTTAGCCCTCGTTGCTGGAGGTGTGACGGGTGGTTTATAACTCGTACACAGCTCACTATATTTCCCTCTCTATCTCTCTTCCATGCATCATGCCTTGTGCCTTGCAGTGTCCGGTCAGCCCGAGGGCGTTGACTTTTTGATTAACGCGTATTGGACAAGTACACTCGAGGTGGCGACAATTTTGCTCAAATAATATTCTCTGACTTTTCCCTAACTTTTCCTATAAAAGAATCCAGAACTGTCTGACTTCTTCCTACGAAACTTAACGTTGGGCTGCTTTTATGACCTAAAGCTCCAGAAGTTACGCACCTGGAATGTCTAAATTTAGATCTAA
This sequence comes from Neodiprion pinetum, assembly GCF_021155775.2. Taxonomy (NCBI): domain Eukaryota; kingdom Metazoa; phylum Arthropoda; class Insecta; order Hymenoptera; family Diprionidae; genus Neodiprion; species Neodiprion pinetum. The sequence goes on along the minus strand of NC_060235.2, from coordinate 18,127,620 downwards.
AAAACACGTAGTATTGCTTCGTTTCACAAAAATAGTTAGAAATTGAACAATGCTATTTCAGAAAGTTAGCTTAACTGAATTAACGAAGCATAGCTGAAGTCTGAAAACGATTTATAAAAAAAAAGTAAGTTTTTCCCCATGTTCCATCGTAATTCCCTGACTTTTCTCGGTTTTCCCGGTCTGTCGCCATCCTGATACTCTACCTATGTACCGTTTATACCAGTAAACGGAATCAAAGGGTCAGATCTGATGCAGAGACAACTATATTTCCCTGCATGGGAACCTTAGAAGCAAAAGCTATCGGTGAACGATCACTGCAGATACAGCAAGTAAGGTAACCTACACTGCATCAGGTTGTTTTTTCGTCGTGAAGTTAGTTACGGTTTACCTGTTCGCCAAACGAGACGTTTAAAACGAATGCTTCGCCTGGTGAAATTGAATCTTGAGCAGAGCTCATGGCTTGGAAGTTTAGAACAGTTTGCGCTGCGGATTTTGTTCACGGGATGCACGTTTTTAGATAATGGTGTTCGTCGTGCTCCTCACATCCCTCCAGTCTACTCGTTCGTCCTGCACATTCTCCGTATCCTACCAGACCTAGTACCGGCATATAAGTAGGTCTGGTTTGCCCCTGGCGAGGCCCCGCAGGGAAAGAGGAAAAGAGGAAAAGGCGGTGGTTGGGGGTGGAGGGAGGTCGGGGGTTCATCGATCGGCCCCAATCACCCTCAAACTCCCACCACCACGACCGACAACGGGACTCGACGAACCCCCGAAGGCCGAACGACGGTCCTTCTTCCATCGCTCCTCGTGTCTGTACCGGTCTCGCAAAATTGGCGTTAGCTTCTCTTTTCGTTTCCCAAATTATGGTAAGATGTTGTGCTTATCGTTTCCTGAAAAAATTCCGTATTATATTGGAAAACTTTTGTCGCATATACCTATATTGGTACAGAGTTATATCATGAATTATCGTTCAAATTATGAATTACGTTCGGAACTTTTGCACAGGCACGTGGTTCTGTATGTATGTCATGTATATGCATATACAACGTGTGTCTAAGTACGCACACAAATGAGGACGATGAGGATGATCAGGTGATGTGTGTATAATTAAATACGATCATAAACCGTTATAATGCTAATCGCCTGACACTATCGTCGTTTCAATATAAGTTATTGGATTACGTCATTCGCTTGTATATCATCTCAGCGGAGACATTTTACACCTACGTTTGTCGTCGTTGTAATACACACGTATCACAATATTTCAATGATCGTTATTTCTATTCATCAATACTTGGCTGAAAATTTACAAGAGGATTTCTGCTTATTGTGGTCACATTTTTCTTCGATCGCTTACAGTGTTGTTATTGTACACACACGTATTTTATTTTATACGATTTACAAAGTCTCTCACATTAGTTGTCGTACCGGCGTATAACAATTAAGTGGCGTGAGGAGTTTACAATGCTTGTTTTTTTTTTTTTTTTTTGTGTTTTTTTTTTTTTTATATATTTCTCATCTATTTCATTATTCATTCCCTCCCTCCGCCTCCCTATCTGTTCTTTTAAAAAATCATCCGATGTCTCTCATTATTATACGCTTCCACACAACTCTCAAACGCTGTTACGGCGGACATATGTGGATGACTGACTGATTGACTGACTGACTGACTGAGTGATTGAATTTATTAGTAGCTGTTGCCAAGGTGGATTAGTTATCGCTGATTGTAATAATTATCCTAGGTGCTGATTGATAGTCGATCGTTTTATCAATCTGCTGATTCTTCTTTTAATATTTACACGCACACCGATTTATACATTATATCGTATAACAAAAGTCAGTGAGAGTATTTCTACGCATGCGACATTATTTCTATGCACAATTAGTTTTTCGCACGCGCACGTGGCTTAGATATCACGCAATCGCGCTGATCGAAAACACGGAATCACGAGATTTCAATTTAACCCTGACTCGTATTATCGATGTGTAGATGTATTTACTACATCTACACATACGTATAAATATACCTGGTTTTTTACGAGAGCGTTAATCTCGATAGTCTAGGATATCGAACCGGATTGCGGTATGTGTACAATACATAACGTTATGTGTATGTATTTACGCAGGTATCTATCCATGTAGAATGTGAATACACACATACTCACACACGCAGGCGCGACTCTCCAACGTCAGATTAGAATTACGGGATAAGGTTTTACGGATTTCTAGCCATAAAACTCATTTCTTACTACCGCAATATTCGTCTTAACGGACCTCGATATCAACAAGAAATATATAAAAGTATATGTATATACATACTTCCACTGTATTGTTACATTGTGGGCGTGGTGTATTGTTACATAGTTATACGTGTGTATACTAGTCCATGTACCTGTGCGTGTGTGTGTTTCATTCGCGTCGGTTTAACGTGAATGAAAGTTCAGCTGCAGGCTTTTTACAGATACGTAATAACTTATATATGTATAGTTATGGGTATCGTTTGAATACAACGATTCAATAGCATTGCATTAAACGTATAATTATAATTATTGGAAATGAAATGAAATTCGAGTTGCGATCGGTATAACCTATAGTACAAATTATTCTCCGTATGCGAAAATGTCTTTACCTGTAAATGGAATTTTTGAAGTTATACTTCTTTAGGCGCGTTATGAAAAACTGATGAGAGTGAAATTTCAAGATGCGCGCGCATCACTGTAACACCAAATTGTAACACAAAATTAACAGGATGAAGTTGCGCACTCAACCGAATTCATTAAGTCTCGAAAAATTTGTGAATATTAGTGCTAAAATACTTTACACTAATTGTGCTAAAATACTTTTTCAAGTGATCCAATATAATTGAGGTTAGTTATCCGTATGTATTATTTATTGATATAAATTAAAATATCATTATTTAATATAATTAATACTAAATATTATTAAATTATCAATGTTGAATATTTATTATTGGTTTTTTAATATTTACAAAATAAAGAAATAAATTTAATAGAACATTTAATAAAAAGTTCGTGACAAAAATTTAATAGATTATTTAAATATAATGTAAGACATCCGTTATTTGTTTTATTGTTTTTTAATGATGCCAAAGAAGTATAACTTCTCACGCGCGTACATAAGTACACGCACCCATTTTTTTTTTTTTAACGTAACGTATACCTGCGATTGAAACAATGTTACAATTTTTCATCTCTCGGAAACAAACGATTTCTTTTCTTCTCCACACGTCGCGGTATCGATAATGTTTGCTCGGGATATTTTGACACTGAATTTATTTTTTTACTCCTTCTCGTTTCCTCTCATTTCATAAAGTGTGATAGAATAGATATTTGCGAAATCTACAGGGAAACGAGCTACGGGTTGGTAACTTGAAAGCACTGCATTTTCTTTCTCTCTCTCTCTGTCTCTCTCTCTCTTATTTCCCTCATTTCCCTTTCCCTCTTCCTCTCTTTCCCGCCCGCCTAATTTAAAGTGATTTTCACCTTAATCTGTCCTTCGGCAGACGCATCGGCGCTGTTCTATTTTTATAGTTATTTTCTAACGAAAATAACAACGTCTCTGCTTTATAATGTGTGCGTATGCGTGTAAATACACACACACACACACACACATACATATATATATATACATGTATAATCGTCGCCAACGAGACGCGTCGAGTCGCGTCCCGGTTACGCCTCTCTCTCTCTCTCTCTCTCTCTCTCTCTCTCTCTCTCTCTCTCTCTCTCTCTCTCGCTCTCTCTCTCTCTACTTCTTTAAACGACACTTCCATGCAGCTCATCGTTGACGACTATTCCGTGTGTCGTCTTCTTGTCGCGTGTCTTTCGATCGTGCAGTCTCGTGCACCACGTGCCTCGGAGAAGACGCCTCTCGACGCCTCTGCGTTCTCCACACCTCGTTTTTTTTTTTTTTTTTTTTTTTTTTTTTCTCTCCCACTCCAGAAATTAAGACCCACTGCAATAATTCGTCAATTTATAAACTCAAAATTAACGTGTTCTGTTTTTGAAATAACAGTCTGTATAGATCTTTCCTTCTGCAATAGTAATATTTCGAAATCATAAAAACTTCAGTAGTGGTATTTACTCGCAGTATTATATTATTGTATACACAATAATTATTATGGCGCGAGATATATACGTATATATTAGGGTGGTCCTTAAAAAGGTTATTTCCGAATTTCTATGCTGCCAACGGCCTAAACACTTCCATATCGTTAAAAAAAAAAATAATCACAAAAAATTGACAGCCCTCAATTGCTATACTAAAGTTTGTCTCACGGCGGCCAAATTTTTCACATTTAAATAACATGTAAGTTTTTCGTCTTCATGTTCATTTATATGTTACTCGGCTGCATCTTATGCTATCGCTTCGTAATTAGGCTGGATTTTCACATAAATATATACTCTTTAAAAGTGTCCACGGTATCTTGACCATTCTTGAACCGTTTCTCCGGGATAAGTATTGAAAGTAATTATTTTTTGCTATTTTTGAGTAATAAACGGTCAAATTCTCAGCAAAAATAATTATGGACAATTTTGATAGAATTTTGTCAGATCTTTAAACGCTGTATTTCAAAACTTGCAGGGTGATGGAAAGAGAATTTTAAAAAAATTATTCCATTATCGAGTTTTTTCCCACCGTAATTTTTATACTATATAATTATAATAAAAAAATTCGAACTAAATTTGTGTAGTTCTCTTAATGTTCTAACATAGAATTTAATTTTTTTTCTTAATTATTATGTGATACTTCACACTTATCGCATAGAGTTTTTATGTAACTCAGCCACGTTTTCCCTGCTTTTAGAACTTTTAGATCGCTTCTTAATTAGGCTGGATTTGCACATAAATATATGCTCTTTAAAAGTGTCCAGCGGACAAATCCAGCCTAATTACGAAGCGATAGCATAAGATGCAGCCGAGTAACATATAAATGAACATGAAGATAAATAACTTACATGTTATTTAAATGTAAAAACTTTGGCCGCCGTGGGACAAACTTTAGGATAGCAATTGAGGGCTGTCAATTTTTTGTGATTTTTTTTTAACGATATGGAAGTGTTTAGGCCGTTGGGAGCATAGAAATTCGGAAATAAGCTTTTTAAGGACCACCCTAATATATATATATATATATATATATATATATATATATAGGTATAGTAATAAAAATTACGTGTAGAGAAATTTGTAGCCAACTCTTTTGCGAATTAATTCGTCATGCTGGTATTAGGTTCGATCTGCACAATTTATTTGTTCGTCCTTTCTTCTGGTGTATCTTGAAATTTTGCTATACCCTGTAACGAAGAGAGCGAAAGAGAGAGAGAGAGAGAGAAAGGGAGAGAGTGAGGAGGAAAAAGGGGGTAAGGGTAAAAATCTAGAATTGCCAATTTTTAAAAGGACCAGAATATCGAATTCTCATAGACGCGGAAATCTTGTTCGTAGAATTTAAGGATGTGGAAAGTTTGAGTGCAAAAAATTTTTAATATACAAAGTCGAAGTACAGAATGATCAAATATAGAAAGGTCAAAACATGGATAAGCAAAATCGAGAATCCGTACGCGATTCTGTACTATCGGGAGAAATTCTGACGATTCTACAGTTTCGCATTCTACGTTCTGACCATCTAATCTTTTGCTTCACCGTACATCGACTTTCGACGTTTATAAGTTTTTTTTTTCAAAAATTGAGTTTTCTCTATTTTAAAAATTCGACATTACAGTCCTTCGATTTTTTGATCATTCTATATTTTTACCCTCGCTCGAAAAAAGGGGTCTCGACAAAAGAATAAGAATAATGAGATTGGCGGAATATAGAGGCAGAGGGGGATTAGAGAAGAGGAGGAGGAAGATAAAGAGGCGAGACACCGAAATAGGCCGCAAGAGCAGCGTGTAGTCGTCGAGTATTTCTGTTTCGCGTCCGGCACTCTTCGTACCAACGTTGCTGTAGCTGCTCTTCGCTGTGGTCCAGCATCAGCATCGCGAGTCTCGGCTCACGGTCGAGGGACGGCTAAGTGATGGGCGACAGCTAGGAAAAGGCGGCTTTGGTCTTTTAGCCATTTATCTCTATCCACTTGGCTCTCGCCGTCTCTCTGTATCATCATTTCGCCACTATATATATATATTATATATATATAACAGCTACAAAAGTCTGTCGTTTCGCTACGATGACTGTCGTTTTCTTCTGTTCATCGTCCACTCGCATTGTGCACGCTTACTGATATCACGAGAATCGTTATTTTTCCATTACTGCGTTGATTCCTGTTCCTGATTACGGAGTGACTAATTACGACATGATTCACGTTTTTATATTATACACACGTTTCGAATTGTCGCACTTCTTTTACAAGTTTTTGCTTCATTCATAGACGATTTTGGGCTGAGAATATACATGAGAGTGAAGCTGGTAACGTTATAGTAATAACGAAACTTCAGGGAAAATATCATTATTTTCCAATTTTGGAATGACTTTAAAGAAGTCATCTTTTTAAAATAAGTGTACACGTTTTATTTGTCATTGTTTACTAAATTTTAGAGATTCCGAAATGTTGGATGTATCGATTTTTCCTAAACATGCATCGTTATAGTAACGTTACTAACTTCATCCTCATGAATATATTAACTTCTGACATTTTCAGGTGTCATGCAGCTTGTCCTTATAGTGATTCATTAATTTTTTCGACTCCCGAATATCTCGATCGATGAGGTTTCTTCCAAATTAGAGCTGATTAGATTCTGAGAAAAATCGGTGACGCAAGATTCGAAAGCAACGGAACAGAACTGTAACTGACTTTTGATAGTGCAACAAGATAAACGAGAAAATTTTCCATCGTAGAAAAAATAACGTGTTGCGACTGTTTGACATTTATTGGTACGACATTATGATTCCGTTTTTCGTTCGCGACTATACGAAAAACTCACAATGTAACAAGGTATACCTGTATACATATATCTAATTGCGTAACAGCTGATTATAACTACAATGACCCTCCACCTAATATATAAAATTATACAGCTTCGCTTGCATACGTATGTATCAGGTGCATATTAAATGAAGAGGGAGTACAAAGTTGTATACTTTATAACATGCTCCGAGTACAAGGGGGTATTCGCTCGTAAAATATTCGGAACAGTTGAGATAATTTTCAATGAAATATCACCGGTATTACAGCTATTTAACACAGTGACTAATGGTCAGGGAAAAATCAGGGAATTTGAAAAATGACCAGGGAAGTCAAGGAAAAGCCAATGGAATGAGAAAGACCGAAGCAACCATCTTCCAATGGAAAAGCATATTTTTATTAATCCAGCAACAATTTTCTTCTACGTTCTCGGCTCCTTTACCGCATCGAATTGATCGTAATCGTGTGTTTGAATGCTGATCGATTCGGAGTTTTATTCATTAGATATCTCGAATTGACGCTATCAGTTTGAATGTTTTAGTTAGTCAGGGGAATATTATAATTTCATCTCGGATAGTGAGGGAAAAGTGAGGGAATTTTTTCAACTATTCTTACAATGGCCACCGTGCTGTTAGCAGTATTCTTACTATCACCACTATATTCACTATTATTACTATTCCCGCTATTCCCACTATTGCCAGTATTTTTATTACCCCCAACATTCCCAGTTCGGAGACTATTTTCACTATCACCACTATTCCCACTATTCGGACTATTTCCACTATGACCACTATTTACACTATCATCATCATTCCGACTATTCAGACTATTTGCACTATCACCACTCCCACTGCGACCACTGTTTCGACTATTTTCACTATTTCCACCATCACCACTATTCCCACTATTCGGAATATTTCCACTATGACCACTATTTACACTATCATCATCATTCCGACTATTCAGACTATTTGCACTATCACCACTCCCACTGCGACCACTGTTTCAACTATTTTCACTATTTCCACCATCGCCACTATTCCCACTATTCGGACTATTTCCACTATGACCACTATTTACACTATCATCATCATTCCGACTATTCAGACTATTTGCACTATCACCACTCCCACTGCGACCACTGTTTCGACTATTTTCACTATTTCCACCATCTCCACTATTCCCACTATTCGGACTATTTCCACTATGACCACTATTCCCACAATTCAAACTGTTTCTACTGTCACTGTTATTTCCACATTTTAGGATATTTCCACTATCACCACTATTCCCACTATTCAGACTATTTCCACTATGACCATTATTCCCACTATGTAGACTATTTCCATTAACACCACTCCCACTGCGACCACTATTTCGACTATTTTCACTATTCCCACTATTTAGACTATTTGCACTTCCATCACCATTCCCACTTTTTTTTACTTATCCAACTATTTAGAATATTTCCACTACGACCTCTATTCCCACTTTTTTCCCGCTATTTCCACTATTTAAATTTTTTCAACTACTCAGACTTTTTCCCACTATCACCAGCCTCATCGAATAGTAAAGTATGTAAGGTAGTTGGAAATGAAAAAGGAGGATGGGGGACTGGGAAAGCGATCGACTAACATGTTGCAGAGAGTATACGTCGACGAATTACCGAAACCCAATACTTACCGAGCTGAGCCGCCGGTCGCGGTGCAGGTTATTATGCTAAAACTGTACACATTGTGTATATAGTATCCTAACCATCCATCCCATCACAGCTGAAGCCTCAACGGAACCAATCGATCCCTCTGTTCATTCTCATTTTTATCCTCATTATTTTGCTCATTTTTCTTCTTACCGCTGTGGTTTTTATTTTTCTATAATTTTTTTTTTTATCGATCTATCACGATAGTGATATTAATAATGATATAACTCCGGTAGCACGTCAAATAATTGCTGCGCGTCTGTGATTTTAAGTAAGTGCTGTCTAGTAAAGAATTCACTCATGTTATATGCATAAATGGATATATTTGATTGTCTTCGTTGTATTTATAGCGATTAATCAATTACCGTATGTATAATGATAACAATAATAACAATTTTTATTGAAAATTGAACTATTATTAATAACGATGATGTGAGAATATATTATTATGATCTTTCATCCGTGCGGATGAATCTCTTGGCCGATGAGAAATGCTAAGAATATCACGAAACGTCGCTGGGCTGCATTCTCCGGTCATTCGTCTTTCAATCGCTCTGCAGTTACCTCTATCTTTCCCTCTTTGTGCTTGCAAATTAATTTTACCATTTTATTAAATAAAAAAAAAAAAAGAAAAAAGAAAAATTTCTCGTCTTCTCCTTCTCTCTTACGTACCTTTTTTCTTCGTCCGCATTAGCAAATTCGTGCAGTCTTGCGGAAAGAAGGAATTCAGCAAACCTATGCATGTAGAATTAATCGAAAATCTTATTTGGTGCGTAAAAATTTCCGCACACAAAATACGATTTATTACGAAGAAACGGAGGTGGTGAGAAAAAAAAAAAAAAAAAAAAAAAAAAATGCTTCCCACGAAGAAAATTTTCTCATCATATCACGCGGTGCCAGCAATTGCTCAAGTTTGGCACGAGATTTAAATTTAGAAACGCATACGCGGCGTCGTCGTGTGTTATAAGTACATACGGCTATTGCAGGCTCTTAAGTGACAATTATACACAAACAGAAACAGAAGCACCAGCAGCAGATTTATAGCCTCTAGTTTGTAGCCAGACTGGCAGACGTATACATGCACACCTACATATAATATATACATATGTATATACGTACATGTATATATATATGTATACATATGTGTAACGACCGGAGTGACGAATGAAGGCGTTGAAAAAAATAGAACATGTGCAGAAAATAAGTAGATATACTTGTATAATTGTATATATTCAGTTATATACATACTTGACATAACCGCGATGACGATGATTCAATGAATTTTTTATTCAGCCTCTTTTTCTTACGAGTTCCTCCTGATTTTGCAGAATTTTTATTCGTATTATTTGAAAAAAATATAAATTACGTATGAAAAAAAAGCAGCTTCGCAGCGAGAAATCACTGCGTGTATTCTTAATTTATATTTTTTATTATTTACTTTATTCATTCTCCGTAAATCATTTTGTTTTATTACCTGGTAATACATCGACGACGCAACGACGTTTCATTCACGAGGTTATGCTTATTTTCATTTTAGTTTTCCTTTTTTCCTTTTTCTCCTTACGTTACACCAAATCTTGGCTTATTGTTACGGGTATACTACAACTTTTCTTCATTCAATGCAGCAGATTTTTTGTTGCAGTAAAAACATGCCGTCGTTACTGCCTCCTTTCTATACGCGTCAAAACGTCCTCCGTATTCGTATATTATAGTTATTATTCTTGTTATTGTTGTCCCGAATGCCGTATGCAGGATCAGGTTCTTGTATTTTCATATTATTTTATAGCATACGTATATAATAATACAATACCTTAGCTTGCGACTGCGAGAAAACGATTGTTAATATTTAACGAGCGAGTTTGACGGTCGTAAAATTTTGCGCCACTTCAGATCGGTCTTCTGCTTCACGTTGGTATCGTGCAAATAAATATTACAACTAGACTTATATTATATTGTTGTTTTATAACCATGCTTTATATATTTTTCACTGCACGTAACACGGACAAACTTCTTTTTTCACAAAATTTTTCGTATCAGAGGATTATTTATCATGGCGGACTCCGATAACGTTTCTAAAGTATGTACGTATAACTGATTGGCTGTGATTAATCGTGTCGAGTTTGGTTCTAAAGTCCGTTGTGATGCGAATTATTAATTTTGTTTTTTTTTTTCTCAGTAAAAAAATTCACATACCGTACGCAGTTTGTCCGATTCTAATGAAAAAACTAGCTTATCTCGTACGTTATAAAATACATTTCATCCCAATGTACCTAATCGTGTGTGACAAGATTTTTTTTGTGCCGGTGAAAAGCGGTTGAAAAAAAAGGAAAACCCATAATTGTGTAGAATATTTGTATAATAATTTACATGATTCGTAGTGATGATTCATCACTACGTAATGTCTAGTTAATTTAGTCAGGTGTTATACAAGAGTCTAAAGGGTGGCCCAAACACCTGGAATGCCTGAAAAGCCTGAAAATGTCAGGGTATTTAAAAGGGTTCATGGAAAACCTGGGCTTGCCAGGGGATTTTTAATTTGGCCATGGAAAAAACTGAAAACATTAGTTTTCTATAATGGGAAATAGAAATGAATTTTTGAGGTGACAAGTCGAGTTTTTTTCGTGGAGAAAACAAATTGGCTTAAACTGACTTTTTTGTAAGATATATTTTTCTTTACTTCAAATTGAATTGTAACCGAATATAGAGTTAATAAGCTGAACGATTTAGATTTTAGTAAATTACTAGAAACTAGATTTTAGGTCTTGAAAAATCTTGGAAGGGTCACGGAATGTCGTTCCCAAAAATTTTTGACCACCCTGAGAGTTGAAATTCGGTGTTTTATAATTCACACGTCTGCAACAAAAAGAAAAAAAAAACTGCACAGGCTTTTTATACTATTTCTTATATTTTCGGATTTTCATTCGCTGAAACCAGGAAAAATACACAAAAAGTTCCATCACGTCAGGTTTTTATAGTTTCATTTGGAGTGAAACTACCGTTAAATTCGAAATCTGGTATCCGATTCTCGTGTTTCTAAAAATCCTATGCAAAAGTGATGTCTTACTTCTATTTAAAGTGTGTTGGAGTGAGACTCAAGAATAAATACAAACAGGAAAACAGAAATTGTAAAGCGGAAACGTCTCCGGAGATGTATCAAAGAGAAAAGGAAAAGATTTTATAGGCGGAAAGATCGAACGCGGAATCTTAAATAAATTGCATAAACAAATTGTTTGGTTAATTTAAAAAAAAATGTTGATCATTTCACTATAATCAAATGATAGTTTTTTTATTATACTTATGCTTTTTATGTATACACCTTGTATTTTGCAAGAATACTGTACATCAAGGAAGGAAATGGAAGTCATTTTTGAATTCAGCACACTCGAAAACATAATATTAACCAAAAACATCCCTTGAACCAAAAAAAAAAAATTATTTTTTTCGCAGACCTGTGTCTTTTTCCGTATCAGAGGAACGTTATTTTTTTTTTCACCTATCTTTCGTAGCCATATTAAACCTAATTATCGTAAGCTTCGGTGAAACTGTCATAAACTCTTAAATATCGTGTTTGTGTTCCGACAGTTTTTTTTTTGTGCAATCCTGTAATGTTCGCATCTTTTCGGCATGGTTTTTTTTTTGCAGTTTTTTGGCTAATCGAATTAATCACGATAATAATAATAATAATAATGATAATCTGCAATACCACGACGAGAATATACGTAATAAAAAAAAAAAAAAAAAAACTATAAATAATAGCCTTTCGGTTTGAAATTTGAATCGCTGTTTCCAAATTTTCACGTATGAGGTATGGGATGGTATCATACACCGTATGTACCTATTTTTTGTGTATAATGGATGCATGTACGTACCTACCTATAATTTTTTAACCTATATAATCGTAACCTATAGGTTTTCAACGTTAACCATCCACCTTTACATTATATGTAGGTATATGTATATAATCTAACTATATAACTACCTCTCGGCGATATTTGACGACCGTTGGTTGGACCATTGCCAGAATATTTCATTTTCCACGAGTCTCGTCGGATGTGCAGACATTGTCGCTTACACTTGTACTATATATTATATACTATATCCCGACTTTTGCAGACTTCTGATTCTGATACTGCAGCATCGCACAGCTTCGCATGTTACATCTGCAGATTTATATATACCCACCATGCGTGATAAACTGTTCTAGTTTATTATAACGGTATGTTTTAAACAGGAGAAAAACATTCGGAAAAAAAAAAAATAATCGAACAAAAAATAAATTGCAAATCGCGGTATGAATAATTTTTCCGTCGTGAACGCGTCTACCGCTATATAATATATGGTGTGAAATTCATTTTAGTATATATGTATATATATATATATATAACATTGTCTCGACGATTGGCGTGCATATTATTATTATAACTATCATTATTATTGTTATTGCGTAAATATTTCTTCCAGGTCAATTTGTTTAAAAGACTGAATAAACACAACAATACCTAGCCATACATATACGAGAATTTTTTCTTTTCTACTGTTTTCTTCCTCTGATTCCCATTTCGTTTAAACATCGTGCTTAATCACAAAGACTCGTGTTTTTCACCGCGACTGTTGCTGTTGCTGCACAGCATTGGTACTTGAATAGTAGATCACATAGACATTTACTGCTTTGCGCTAATTTCTATTCATGACATCGCGATATGTCCGTTATATAGATTCGATTTCACTTGCGGTATTATACTTGTTTTTTATTTTCATTCTTTTGCTTCATAATATAAAACAGTACTTGTTTTACTTGAAGTGTGATTTTTTTTCTTCTTATAACGTAGTCCGATATAATCTCCTATCATCGTACAATAAAAAAAATGGTGGAAACAATAATCAGAATAATAGTTGGCATGCAGTTTTTTTTTACAACAGACGGAGTTTCTTTGAAGAAAAAAGTAAAGCAATTCTTGCATTTCTATGTACATACATTGGAAAGGGTGGTGAAAAAAGGAAACGTTTTGAAGCAAAAATTTCTTCATTTTCTGCGACGTATTCGAGTACTTCTAATAATTTTAAAAAGTTTAAAAAATAACTCCAATAATACACGAATACATAACTCCAGTATAAATGATTTTCAATTACGCAATTTCGGTTGTATAATTTTACTCGTAATTGAATGACTTTTTTTTATTTTTTTCTTTTTCTATTTTCACGCAATCGCATTCCTATAAATATTCCTTATAAAATATACAATGATAGTAATAATAATAATAATAATCACATTAACGATGGAAATAACAAAATCCCGTAGAGGTTTAACGGGATCAAACATTTATACATGGGTTTCTACATAATATATAGTACAATAATATATTAATGACGGGCGAGGAAGGATCGTTTCACCCCTGGTTAGTCGGCTGATCAATTGATCAGTACAATTATCCGACCGTTCTAATTAGACGGGGCTCAGTGAAGTCGAAAAAATATATAGGTGTATACGTTGGTTACGTTGTAACAGCCATGCGACCTATTATAAAAGAAGAGGAATAAGAAGAAAAGAAAAAAAAAAAAAAAGAAAAAGAATAGGTATCGGTGAAACACGCCCATATAGACCGGAAGTGCAAGGTTAAAGGTGCGGGGTAGGTTTAAATTACTCCTCGTAGTTCCCCCCCCCCCTCTTTTTCCATCCTTCTTCTTCTTCTTCTTCTTCTTCTTCTTCTTATGGCTTTCGTCGTTGTCATTTATATCATCGATGAAGGCCGCTTCTAATTCTCGTTCACGGTGTCATTAACTTTCATCGGTGGTGCCGGGCGTTTAAAGTTCACCGCCTCTCCTCATGTAGCAGCAGCGATAGCACTTATATGTCATATATACACACACATAGCTTACAAAATACACGTTATACACACACACACACACACACTTCCAACGAACCGTAAATGCTTCTCTTTCTATCTTCAAGCTTGCATACCGATCGCTTACCCCTGCAGCCGACGGGGATCGGAACCACCACTAAAAACGAAATAAAAAAAAAAAAATGGAAAAAAAAACACACACACACACAAGGAAAAGGATAACGGCGATGAGGGGCAAAAAACACCCCGCGTATAATTGGACGCTATTAGGTTACGCGCATTCTCGTTACACGGCTAATTTGATGATATTGTATTTCTGCCTGTCGTACCGCACCGTCATACATGAATACAATCTTCTCTCTCTCTCTCTATCTTTCTCCTTGGACGAACCGGCACGTGGTCAGTTTCATACCCCACATTTCAATTGGCCAGTTTTCACTAGTTCGGTATACTCTCCCTTTTTTTTATTTTACTCTAATCTCATTCCGTTCTTATTCTTCAGCTAGTACGTCATAATCTTCAAAGTGATAAATGGTTTTCACTATACGTAAAGTGAAACATGGGGTCTTTCGCAACTGGCCTTTATTTTGGCCATTTAATGAGCTACAAAAATTTTGAAAAAATTCATGCAAGTTCTTTAAGGCTTCTAGTTGAAGATACAATAGTCCCTAGGGTTTTTTTTTTTTTTTTTCGTAGAAACGAGAAAGTCGCGTGCATGCTTGTTTACAAAATATACACATGACAAAGAAATCACGCGAGCACGAAAGACACCGTGTTTCACTTTGAAGGTTAATATTTAAATATTTTTTTTCAGCAATACATATACAGAAATTGAAACACTATTACAAATACTTTTTAAACTGGAATAATACGAGTATTTATAAAAATGTGGTCTTTTTTCTCGTCGAAAAGAATAGGGTCGAATTTTACTTGTGACGGTGAAACATACATATTTGTAGAAAGTTCAAACTATCTTTACATGCAACCCTGAGAATGATTTTTTCTTTTCGCAGTTTGGCAGATTCTGAATCGGACTAATTGTAAAGCCTTTTTAATATTCGTGATACAGGTAAATATAGGTATGTGATGATAGACAATAATGATGTACCAAGCAATTGAACATGTCTCTATAATCGCAGTGAGGTGTGCGCTGTACAGTTTGAGGGGGTGCAATCGATATCAAACTACAATCAAATTGACCCAAATACGCGATTCGACCTTTTTATTATTCCTATCCTGTATCCTATGACTGGTTGCCTGGTTGGTTGATTCGACGGTTCGTTCGTTCCCGGATAAACGACGAATGCTGATCGATAGTCGGCTCAAGCAGAACTGCCTCCCCCCTCCTTTCCAGATGCTCATATAAAAGAGGTCTAATATAATCGGAGAGAAATTGTTCTGCTCTGCACAGATTAAAGAGAGAGAAGAAAATAAAATAAAAACGGTACCAGAGAACAAGTCTAACAATTAAATATACGGTGGCGATGTGCAGGTGAAGCCAAGAGAAAAACAAAAAACGTGAGACTGAACCTAAAAACTGAAATTAAGATGAACCTCGTGACAAAGAACGTGTTTTTTCTCTCATTTTTTCGCTCGATTCAATCTTCTGTTTAATTATCGCAAAGCTCCAATTACAATCAACGATTTGTACATAGGTACCTAGGCATACGTACGTATGTACACTTTCTGGAATGTGAAAATCAGAGGTCTGCATGGAAACGACGAGAGCCTCGGGATACGTGCTGCAGTGCAGTTTGTAGGTACGAGATGTTAAGGGTTTAACTGGGTCGTAGCGCTCCAAATTGTCCCATCCCTTAATCAGCCGTTTTTCTCTTTTACTTTTTATAATTTTCTGTCTTTACTTATTGTTTCTGGTTTTATTTTTTATTTTTTTATTTCACCTGAAATATATTCTGCTTCCTTTTCTCTTCCTCTTTCTCTGATGACGATTTTGCATAAGGATTAAGCACGACGACGCAATCAGAATTCGTTACCATCTACTCTGCATGTTGTAATAGAGAGGCTTAGGAGCGTATGCTTGTACACGTAAGAGCCTAAGCAGTACCAACTTCTTTGGCCGAAGTTTCGTGACAAGTACCAGTGCGTAAATGTTCACGTTACTCTTTTCCAACGTTTCGTATATTGATATTTTCCAATTACATATCGATACAAATAGATTTGATGATAACCGACCGCGAATATCTCATTTTAATGCTCATGGAAATTTCAATGAAAACTTGGCGATAGTGTGTGTAGCTTCTAGAGTTGCCACCCTTGCTACATGCTTGATCACGTGTCTCACGGCGCGTGTGCAGTAGAAATGACATGCGCTGAGTTGAAACGACCGCGCAACCTAACCTAAACCTAACCTAAAACGGTTGCCGAGTTTTTTTTTTTAGATTATGAGGTGTGTATCGTAAATTAGATGGTCAAATGTTCGTTCGTTTTCACGTATTTATTCAGAATGCTTCATTCCACGATACTCGAACTGTTTTTTTTTTTTTTTTTTTTCAATCTCTTACTGCCACTTTACCTTTTTCACCGCATTTACCACACTTTTGTTCGTGATTCTTATAAAAGCCTGTACGTAAGACCCGACTTTGACTAAAAAATTTTTCAAAAACGAAACGATCGAAAAACTTAAAATTCAAAGACATCACTTGTCAATACTAATTAAACGAATCCTGAAAATTCAAATATATTTCTGTTGTTTGAGCGAGATTTCCAAATCTCCTTAAACCTTTGACTCACACATTATTATATAACAAGATAATTTGGAGTCGCAGATTACGAATCTGAAATCAGATTTAAAAAATTCAAGATGGTGTATCCAATACGGTGGACGAAAATTTCAAATATGGTCGAATCCGGTCAAAAAACTCTATGCAGGGGTTTTCGGGGTTACTGAATGGATTCGCCAAACTGAATTTCCGAAATCTGATTACAGATTCGAAATCAGCGGCCCCAAAAACCCTCAGAGCGAGTTTTGTATCCGGATTTAATCGAATTTAAAATTTTTATCCGTTATATTAGACCCGCCATTTTAAATTTTTTAAATCCGACTTCGGATTTGTAACGAGCGACCCCAGAAGCTTATAATTTATGTAAAACATGTATAAGTGTAGAGGAGTAATTTTCTCGGAAATGAATTATTCCTTAAATTTTCACGATTTTTTTAAACCAATTTGTTTCTAACACTAATAGTTTACATCGTATCGCAACAATTACTCTCGAGTATTGAAAACCTATTAATGTACAATCGGAAATAGCAAAAAAACCGCAAAGAAATATTTTCTAACAATACTCACCACTGTGACTCAAAGGGTTAATATAGTTGTAACCTCAAGTTCCATTACCCTCGTTTTCATGGTGCAGAGAGATTTTTTTTATTTTCCCTCTGTTTCAATTCTTCGATCATATATTCTCTGGTACTCCATCTCCTCGAATTTTTGGCCGCACTACTGCCTCAGCTATCGTTAGTTCTCTTCTTATTTTTTCACCCTTCCCTTCGCCATTTTCGGGCTGCACTCGCGTCGTTGTTACACTGCCAACTAGGCTGCGACCTGGAATTTCACCAAATTGTGCTTTACCACACTTTTCTATACACACAGGCGTAACACTTTATCGCACTCCAAGCTATACCGCTGTTGTAACGAATTCAATATCCTTTCGTATGTAAGATATGTAATAAATTGAACGACTTATGTTTTAGCGAAATTATAGATATTTCTAATACCTTTTGCAGGTACCGTCTTCCCTGCAATCTTACGTACAACCATACTCATGTTCGATTACACGAAAGAATTCTTCTCGAATCGTCGACAACATCGATATTGAAAACTTACGAAACGTATTCCCAAAGTAGAATTAAAAGCCTAATGGCACTTGCCTGCAGGCATTTTTGACGAAAATATGAAACATCATCGAGGTAGTGTAGTTTAAACTGAAGGACGGCAAATTCTGTAGACAAATAAGGGTACACAGAATAACCGACGTGGCGCCGATTGATACAAAATTGAATGTTCAAGTTGGTTACACAGTTACATTTATTATATCTCAAGTATGTCAGACAGTGTCTTGAACCAACTGCAGGTGGGAAACTTTACGCTTAACAGCGTGGCCACTCTTATTTGCACTCGAAATCAGCTAACTTTTTATAACCCTAAGATACTCCCCCTCCTCTATAAGAATATAGCATAATCGCCTGCATTCCGTATTATGAGTTCACGTATAAGGCAGCCGGCAGGTAGACACGCGTTCCTCGTCCAGTTGCCACATGACGCCGATGTTCGTTCGTCCGTCGTTGGCGGGGGTCGTCGAAGTGGAAAAAACAAGACCCGGGGGTTGGTTAGAAGACCTTTTTAGCTGCAGGTTCGTTCCTTCCTTTCTTTATATTGTACGTCCTAAGAGTAAGAGGAGACTCTTCGCAAGCTCAAGTGCTTTTACACGCGCTGCACGCAACTCGTGCTGCACTGTAAGCAACGGACGCGTGCCTGCATCGTTCGGTTACAGTGGCGCGGTATTATAACGAGAGAGTGACAGCGCGGCTGGAATGAGTGCCTGCTGAAAACCCTCCTGCACGGCTGCACGTTTATTTTCCTCCTTCGGTTTTCGCGCTTCATGGGTTACGGGGTAGACTTGACGCCGGTTTGTCGCGTGGGCATTTTCTAAGTCATCGTTCAAGGTACAAATCGAATTAGATTAACGTCTCCAACGTCTGTCTGCATCCTTTGATACGTATGTTAAATACAAAAATTCTAATTCAGCACATGATTAAAATTATAAGCTCGTTATCTCTTGTGCATGATGGATCTTACAATAATACCCAGTATCTATGTTCTATGTACACAATCAACTTGAACTGTTATTATAACTTTATTGAGGGTAGATCGAAAATGATAACACTTGCATTGTCGAAAGATGAGGAGAGAAACGATCCGTTTGATTTAAATTTATATGCGAAGGGTTTCGGTACTGATTGTGAGTGTAAATGCTGAGAGGTTGGAACCATGGGTTAAAAACAAGAGGGGGAATGGGAAACCGGTGAGCGCCAGCAGGGGTTGCGCAGGTGAAAGGACGTGCGCAATGCTGCACTCATTTTCAATTTTACATGCCTACGTTTACTCCACGTATGTATTTCACATCCAGCACCTGCGTCACGGTGTTGCGGTACGGTATGGTATAACGTTATAGTGTATTTGCTTGGCCACCTATAGTAACAACTGACTAAATTTCGTTCTATATAGCCATACATGACGGTGTATAAAGACAACAGTTGTGGGTGGAGATCAAATGTACAAGTTGAATAGTTACAGTTTACACGGTAATTGGTAAAGGGAGTGAAAATTAGGACGAGTCATAAATCAAATCGAACTAATTAACTTGCTAAACAGTCTCGAGTTTTCTTCTCTCAGTGTTTCAGTGATCGTCATATCTCACGAACCTCGTCGGGTTCGGTAGTCCTTGTATAAATTGTACCTATCCAGTCATCGTTTGCCTTCCTGCAACTATGATGAATTTAGAATTTGTCGACTATAATTTTATGGCCGTTGTAGATCACGATATACGGCAAGGTATACACTCGTCATGATATTGTATATTAGGCGTGTTTAAATATTATTATGCAAGTATACGCATGGTGATTATGAAAGAAAACGGTAGTCACGGCGATAAATTATAAGTTGGCTGTTTAATTCTGTGTTGTTTTTTTGTCTTTCTTTTTCTTTCCCCATCCTTTTCGGCACGCGGTATTTTTTTTTCTAATTATAGACGAGGGTTAGCCCGGTGCCGAGTTTTCTTCGGAATCATTACAGCAGAGAAGTTGTTTAAATGAGTTAAGAGTCGAAGAACTGTTGTGTGCATGTGTAAGTAAAAGAGGTGGCGGAAGAGAAGGGGGAGGGTGACGTGTAATAAACACGAAACAAGAACGTTGGTTTATGGATGGATCGTAAAACTGCGAGAGTTAATTCCGGAGGTGTTTTCTCTCTACTTCTGTATACGTATGCTATCATCCGCATATGTATGTATGCATGTATAGCTAAAAGTAAACCAAAACCTCGCTTGATGGATGATGTAGGAACTAGGTATGGAGTGTTGCGGTGCGCGGATTTATACACGCACATTCATACATTTTTCTCTTTGATCCTCTTTCTGTCGTTTTCTGTTTCTATCCGCACAGATTTTCAAAAACGCGCCCGGTAGATTTCTCGGAAGCTTGATTTAGTTTAAGATTGAAAATTGGAACAGTATAGGTGTATTATAATTGATTCTGCAGAGAGATGAGAAATTTTTCTCTCTCAATATTCACGGATTTATTCGCCTCCGTTAACAGATCTTGTCTTTTAATCCAAAGCCGTGGAGGAAATGGTGCTGGCGAATTGGAGAAGGCGGAGAAGGTGAAGGAGGAGTAGGAGGCTAAAGAGGAAAGACAGGCTTTAATCTCAAAGATTCTTGGCTGATGTTGGCTGCTCAAGCTGGAGGCTTTATTAAAGGTTACCGACTCGTCTTCAACGCCGTTATTCGACTCCCCCGGGTCTTACTTGCCGCGGGGACGTTGCTGGAGAGCGACTCGCGTGGCGGGGTTGAATGTCTGTCCTCCAACCGGGGAAACCGAACCCTCCTCTTTAAGCCAAGAAAATCAATTTGCTCCCGGTAGAATGGAATGGACGATGTGCTGGGGTCGGGCTCGCTCGTCCCTTCTCTTCCACATCAGCCTCCTCCTCCTCCTCCTCCTCCTCCTCCTCCTCCTCCTACTCCTACTTCGCCACGAGAAATATGGAAGAATAAGGAAAAGAGAATAGAGAAGGAGAATTTACGGTACGAGCATCAATTAGTGAAAGGAAGCGTACGTTGTTCGGAATGGACAGAAGAAGATGGTACATGAAGAGAGAAGTTGCGGACTGTCTAAGCAGGTTGGAACCGGATACAGAACAGAAAAGAAAAGAAGAAAGAAGAAAAGATAGACGAACGAACCAAGAGAGGTGAAGACCCTCAACAACAACTGACTGGGCAAGCCGACTGTCTGCGTGATGCGGATGGATCATGGCATAAGCGTGCTGCAGCCATTTCCGAATTATGTTACCACCAGACTTGAAGGCCTGCTTGCGGCTGCTGAGTCGAGAGGAACATTCCTAACAATCTGGTAAATCAAGTATGAGGTCGGAATTTCTAACGTCAATGCGACGACGAAGTTTTTTGGAAAATACTAGTTTCGAGATTTTAGAATCATCTGAAATTCCGCGGTAAACTCTGCTACGGAGCAAAGTGTTGTGTGAAGGAAACTATGTATTACTTCAATATCGTAAAAGTGAAGCAAAAGGATGCGGAGAAGTTTATACACTGAAGGAAATTCAAACACATGACGAAAAATTGTTTTTAACCTTGACTCGAGGTTAATATAAGTTATCAAAAATCACACCGAGAGCATACAGAAGTGCTCAACACTTGACTACTGTGTTTTGAACAGTAAGAGTAGCTATTATTATCGAGGTTCCAAAGACCTCTCGCAACCTGCATGCATTCACCGTACACATATTTTCCTCTCATCGTCAGTGGATCGTAGTTTGAATGATCGTGCCACGCTGCAGCTGTGTGGGTATATATTATGTGCGAAACACAAAAGCCAGGATGCGGCAGCTAAATGCACAACCAGTCAGTCGACTGCCGGCAAAACGAAGGGTTTGAACAATTATATATAAGAGGATCTATTGTGTAGTTTCTACACACTTGTTTACTCTTCAACCAGCAGCCAGCAGCGGCTACACTCGGAAGTTCTGACTCCCTCCTTCTCAATTTCGCGAGCCTTGGATGATGACGCTGATTAATGGATCGGTTTAAAAAGAGAGAAAAAGAGAGAGAGAGAAAGAGATAAGAACTCTCTGGTCTTCAAATCCCGCGCATCGATTCACTTTTATAAATGGCTTTCTAACGGTTTGTGATCATACAATATGAACAAATATTGGCTGTACACCCAAAGTCTTTCGTTTGAACGATTTTCCACGATTTACACATCTGTTACAGTATCGATGGTTAAGCCATACATTGTACTGGGGAAGAATTGAAGAGGATTAAAGCAGCACCGTAGAGGGAATACATGGTAGACGTTTGTATCGCAAGTTGCGACACTTACGGACGGTGGTCCCAGTACCGATATTGAAATACACGATGCACATTGTACGGATTTTCCATCAAAGACGATTCCTGTGCATGAGATGGTGTAGATTCAGTAAGTGAAATTCAACGCATGCAGGGATGGATGGTAGTTAGCTGGTAATATATAAACTCCTCGAGGGTCGAAGGGGGGGATGGATGGTGGTTGTGGTTGTGGGGGGCTTGGGGCCGGGGTTGGTTCGTGGTTCTCCGAGTTCACTGGCGCAATGCGGGGTGGCCAGACAATATGGCGGCCCCCACTTCTCTGTCACGGCCTACAGAAAGATTTTCACATTCCTGTACGGCACGAATGTGTTTCGTCTGTCGCACCTTCACGGTGGACTGCGTACGTGTGTGCCTTGAGAAATTCACGCAATGAGATATCGATGCACCGCGGAAGAAAAAAGCCTATCTATTCGGGAGGATAATAATTGGCTAAGAAGCTACCGCGAAATGACGAACTTTGCGGTAATGAAAATCGAAACGGCTAAAGTGGAAAGAAATAATTCAACCTCATCCTCGCTATTGCTGTCCTAATTGCTTTAAGGACAGGCACGTGTAACGCTGAAACTATGCTAGAGTATTGATCAATTCCATCAGTGAAAAGTATTGATTGCTCGTCTATATACTTGGCTGGACAAACTTCTTGGACGTTACTTACGTTAGGCGGATAAATGTATCGATGTCTTTAACCTTAACCATCGTTTTAGTCGTACATGTGTATTATCTGTCGGTAAGCAGAAATAAACTTGTATGAATTATGGAACGAATGACAGACAGACGTTGAAAAACAACCCCGTCCCCAATAATTTTGTGATTATTATACTAATAGGAAAAAGTACGATTGCCAGTCTCGTTGCAAGGCGGTTAAGAAGATGACAGACCAAGCGATTACCATACGTTCTCTAGGGTTATGAGGCATTCAAACCGTTTCGTTACTTACTTCACTCACTTCGATTGCTTCGTGTCGTGAAATGTTCTTTAAAACGTCGTCCATCCGTTAAACTGGCTCGGCTAACCAAGCTCCAGTTTTTTCTTCTTCTTCCTTTACCTTGTGAAAGTCACTTTATGGTTGATGTTTCGTCCTTGATCGCGATTCAGGATTTGATACAAAAATCTGCACCGCAGCAGCTGGAAATAAGTAGTAGCAGCATCGCGTACAATCTCAGTGCGCAGTGATATCGGTCCGTGTAGGGTCAGCCAACAACTTGACGCAGCGTCAATGCGCTCAGAGTTCCTTCTAGTGCTGTGGGGTTAATCGATTAATCGGCAGCTTCGATTAATCGACTTTTTTGATTACTCGTTTTTTCGATTAATCGATTAATCGAAGTTGCCTCACAATCATTCTGCAGGTCAATCGGTATATGAATCAAAACCGTCGGTTAATTGATGGGAAAAACAATTAATCGATTAATCGCACAGCGCTAGTTCCTTCGATCCGCGCCCGGAACTCTCTGATTAAAATATTTCAGCGACTGCTGCCGGTAATGACTGAAATATCTGAGATAACAGTTGAACCATTTCCAGTATCACATTTACCCTGATGGCCACTCTGCTACTCGATTCTGAGATTGCTCCACCGATCATTGATTGAATATTAACGATCCTCTTTCGCCGTTCGCACATCAATTACCGGGGGGAATAATGGAAGGTGGACCCTTGGCTTGAAAGTTCCTTAACAAGATTTGTTAAAGTTTTATCAGGTGTACAGTCCGTTCGAAAGTCTGGCAGGACGAAAAAACTGAGTAACAGTGGGGTAGATTTATCGAGTGAATTAAGTTCTGATCAGTTCTATCCAACAACTATCTATCTCTCTTGGCACGAAAAAAAGCTGTCGACCATGTCAATTAATCAATTCAAACGAAACCATGGATATGATTTATTGAAATTAGATGTACGGTAAAGTTTTTTTCACAGCCAAGGAAGGAAGAATAGAATTATATGATGAAAAGTCCCTGATAAATTCAGAGCGCTTTATCCGTTATTTGCAGCGGGAAAATCTGTTGATTTCTTGTTTTGCTGTTCCGAATAATATTTTTTCTCCCACCAAACTCAACTCGATCAACCTCGATAGCACTTGCTTGTTATTTATTCCATTATTATTCTCTCGTCTGGATATTGTTTTCGACTTGACTGTACGCCCGATAGATCTTTAAATATTCAGGCTGTTCGAGGTGCAAGCTAGCTAGTCGGGAATTTCGGAGCGTACGGCACGTGCCACTGATCGTTAGTCGCTGGCTAGCACAAAGTGTCGATAACCACCCAAGTACCTGCCTACCTCTTCTCTCGTAATTCGAAACTCAAAGTTCGGTTGTTTGGTTGTATTAGACTCGCAGCTTGCCTATACTTTATGATCGGCGCTGATGAGTTTCACATAATTCAGACAGATATCACGAGGATGATTATTAATAACATAACAATATAATCGTCGTCGATTTTGCTGTAAGCATCAGTGTATTAAGGTAATGAATGAAACGGGAATAATGAAATTATACAAGAAATAAAGAGATAGAGAGCGAGAGAAGTGAAGCCTTTCTTTCCACAAATTGGGAAAATTACCGAGAATCATCGTCATCATCATCATAATCATCTCGTGATTGTTACTGTTGTTTGGACAATTCTTATTAATGTTGTTGTCGAAGAGCAGAAGGAACGGCATTTTTACTTGCATGCACCTAACCCTTCCATTTCGGGGAAACAACATCGATACTTGGAAAATTGCGAGCTGTTTATGAGATTTTTGGACATACTTATTTCAAATTGATACCTACAACCCCCAACGACCCAACCTTGAAAAACCCGTTTCCGATGTGAGAGAACTAGTCTTAAAACCAACATGTTTGAAAAATTTCTGACAGTACAATATACGCTGAATTATGAGCTGACGAGACATCATGTTTTCACTACATGCATTAAATACGCACAGAATTAAACAATTCAAAAAATTGCCCTTGATCTTCATTTAAGGTGAAAATAAAGCATCCAAAACGTCATTGCGACTATTTAAATGGTAAAGACCACCATATTTTGGGTGAATCAGACCATAAATTAAGGCTGACAATCTACACAACCATGGAAAGTATTTAATAAGGCATTTTTGAATAATTACGGTTTTCTGCGTTCAATAATAATCAATGGCTTATAATCGAGCGAAAATTGCGACGTCAGCTCTTGCCACCGATAAGTTGAAAATATGTTTTTTCGCAGTTGGTCACCGAAGTTAAAATTTATAACGTTTCAAACCTGAAAACTTCACGGATCGTTCTTAGCCCTAAAACGATAACGTTATTGTTTTTTTTTTTTTTTTTCATCTACTTCAGTAAGGGGGGATGAAAAAAAGCTCCAATCTTGTAAATTCCATCTCTCGGGTACATCGCATCGTTCATGGTCCTGCAGGGTTTCATTTTCTTCGTTTTTTTTAATAAAGAATCACGTGGGCCAAAAAACTTTTCTTACTCTCGGTTAATGAAATTGAATTTGTGAGTTTCTCGTGTCGAAAACGCAAGTTGTTGTCTTGCGGCGGGAAACTTAACTTCGCGTGGGGTGTATTTTCACCCCCTCCCCCCGTTACCTAGGGTTACCTAGGGTCAAAACTACCGAAACTTATGCCGTTAGAAAAATTAGAAAATCGGGAAAAACATAGTCCTCAAACGTGAAACACAGCAAAAGTGTGATCCTGGGAATCGCGGAAAGTGAGGAAAGCCGTAAGAGTTGAAAATTTTCAAGAAAATTGATATTGCCGGCCACAACGCCGTCTGGCACGCTTTCCAGATACAACGTACGTATTTCCACTGCGGAATTAAATAAATATCAAAAGAATTCGGCTCTTTCATCAGAAGAATATTAAGAAATGTATGTAAATGACGTTACAAAGTTTTGTTGCACCCTTTCGTCATTCCAAATTACCGAATTATATGGTGGTGGTGAAAAAAGCTAGTACGTATAAAAAAAAAACTATATCCTCGTTAGCAATTCACTTAATTCTGGAGTAGAAATACATAAATTTTATGTATATCAAACGTGTGCAGGTACAATGTAAAAAAAAAAAAAAAAAATAAAAATGCTCTGTATACTTCTACTTCTAGAATATTTTTTGTATCAATCTAACACTATTTGATTTCAATCTAATACTACCTATCATCAATCTGGGACGATCGCTCGCTTTCAAAACGATTTTTCTAACTTTCTCTGTGTCTCTATCTTTTCACAGTCACGTGTTTAAACTTTTTACACCAACAGCCGTCGATTTATACGAAAATCAAATTCTCAAGGGTACGAGTGGTTCAAATTGGTATGAAAGATGCTATTTTTGAGAATTCAGTGCTTTGAAGGTACTACAACCACCTGAAAAAGTTTCAATTGAATTATGAATGGTGAATTACAAAACTCGGCGATCTGGCACGGACTGTCCCACGTACGATGTTGCGAAGAGACCCGTATTGTTTTGGTTTTCTAGTAACTATAAAAGAATGAAATTGCTCTGAAAAACGAAAATGAGCTTTTTGATCACAATTGCCTGTATCGCTATAAAAATGTCGGCTATGATGGCTTATTTATGCTGAAAATATATTCGGAATAGAGAATCTCCTTGAAAATCAGCTGAATTCATGCATGTGAAACGCGGTATAGTTTCCTTATCACAAAATGGATGAAATACATTTTCACGACGTAATTGCGTGTCACACACTTGGGATCAACTACATTCGGATTGACAAACGGATGAATTTGAACTTCAACATGAATTTCAACGTTCTATCGATGGAAAATTCCCATCACGTCATAAGATGATGTAAAAATACTACCATTGAGATTAATGGATGATGACGGAAGGTCAACTGTACATAACGCAATGAAACTATTATTGAAAAAATTCAGGTCGCTTTATCTTGGAACCTTGCGAATTGCAAGATATCTGAAAAGCATAAATTTTTGAGTTCGACGAATTGCGAAGCAAATTCACTTACGATATGAGCAAGTATTTCGGAATTCTGTTTTTATCCGTGGTTGCAGTTCAGAAATCAAGGCTGCTTGGAGTTTACAGAATATTCTACCATCAAAGATTTTGCTAATACGTCGATTTAAAGTCCAGTTCTCTTTTCGCGGTAACGGGTTTCGAGGGGTGGGTGCAAATAAAAAATCAGAACCACGATGTCCAGTCAAAGCCTTCTCAAATATGTTGATTTTAATACTAGTTCTCTCCTAGCAGAAACGGGTTTTTAAAGGGTGAGTCGTTGGGGGTTGTGGGTATCAATTCGAAACAAGTATATCCAAAAGGCTCATAAATAGTTAATGATTTTGTAATTTTACAAAAAAAAATTTCTCCCGTTCCTTTACTGTCTTACCTTACCCAGGTGTTTCAGCTCAAAATTCGGAATTTTATTATTCCAAAAGCTCATCGATAGCTCATAATTCTGGTATTTTCAATTTCTTATCATCATATTTTTTTAGCAGCGGGGACTGACTACTTACGTAACTGAACCCCACACTCAAAATTGCTGATTTCTACTCGACCGGTTGAGCTCGAAAATCGGGAATTGATTATTACGAGTGCTCATAAATTGCTCGTAATTTTCCATGTATCGATATTTTTTTGTCGCCAAAGTGGCGGGCTGGGTAGTTATAGGTGGCATTTATCCGTAATTCAAGGAAATGTTCACCTTCGTTGTCTCTTTCTATCTTTGTCTCCATTTCTCTGTACACAGGTACTAACTGCGTGTATACTTTTGTATACAATTTTTGCAACGCAGAAAAGGAGATTCGTCGAAATATAAGAAGAGAGACGGTATTTCCCCACTTACGCAACGAACGAAAGAACGATATTCTATACTAGACATTCGTTATAGGTATAAGAAAGTATTGAACGGGGGTGTTCCCTGCCCACGAAGGAAGGGTGTGTTCAACGCTGTACGCTCAACTTCCGGTTTCTTCTCGATTCGAGTGTGCACTAGCTGTGCCTGACACACACAACCGGCCGACCTTATATATCTCCGAAACTAATTTTATTAATCATTAACACTATTAACAACTCACTTCGGAGTGAAAAGAGGAACGCCACAAATTACACCCACATGTGTAAATAGTAATGGAAACTTTGTGGGGGGAGGGGATTAAAAATAAAAAAAAATAATTCGTTCATCTCAGAGAAGAAAAAACGGTAACAATTTATTGATCAGTCGTCTACTGATCTCGATGGTACAATTGTACAATAACAACGATTTATATACAGAGTAAAAGAGCAAAAATAATCAACAACGCGGGTATATTTACATCACAACAATTATCGTACGATCATTGAACAGCGTGAGTTAATTGACGACGATGCGATTCGGCTCATCGCCGTCTTGATTTTCTTTTAGTTTGGAATTCTTAGTGGTGATGGTGACCGTGTCCACCACCGGAGTGATCGTTTCCATTACTGTTGTGGACCACAGCGTGGAATCCACTCTTGTCGGCGTGGTATTTTACCGTTCTCACGTTGCCGCCCGGCTCGTGGAGGGAATATTCACCAGCGACGTTCTTTCCGTCTCGGTGCTCCTTTTGGCTGTGGAAATCCTTCGTGTGGTGGTCCTCGACTCCGTATCCGAAATCATATTTCGGGTGGGCGACGTAGTCGACGTGATGGTGACCGTGCTTTCCCTTCCATGATACTTCATGGTGCGGTCCTACCACGGGACCGTGGAAATGCTGGTGCGAATGCGCCTTGTGACACGATGCGTCATCCACCGCCATAAGCGTTCCTATTATCGCCACAGCCGCAATAAGGATCATCTGCGAATGAAAGGATAGGAAAATACGTGTCAAGTTATCGCGCGTTAATGGATATTGCATAAACCGATGACTTGGAAGTGTTTCGATGTTGATTTATTCATTTTTTTCTCAAGTCGAAACTGGAGCTCGTTATTTTAAGGTCGAGAGTTTCGTGATCGGGGGCTTATGGGACTTGTTAGAATCAGGCCAAAACAGTGCGATGAAACAATAACGTTATAGAACAAAGGTCTGCCAAGTTAGAATGACGACACTTATAATGATTCGGTACAATTCATTCACGTTTGAAGTAAGCTGTTGTTCGTCGGAAACGAACAAGGACTATGGATTTTTTATAATGGAGAAATTGTAGAATAATCTGATTTCTCCGATGTCTTTAATATTGCGAAGTGTTCAGAATTCAAGTTCAGTGCCTTATGAGGATGAAGTTAGTAACGTTAGAGTAACCGCGCAGCTTTAGGAAAAATCGTTACTTCGCACATTTAGGATTGACCGAAATTTAGTAGACTATGATAAACAAAACATACTCATATATTTCGAAGAGTCAACACCCTGAAAGCCATTCGGAAATTGCACAATAATGATTTTTTACCTCGACGTTTGAGTACGTTATCGTTACTAACTTCAGCCTCGTAGTGCTTTAATATCTCTTCCCGGATCACTAATTGTAAGACTCTTTCAATTATAGATTTATAAGTGGATCAGCTTCGGCGACACTTCTCAAACCTTTGTTTCAACACTATCTGCCTACCATTTAACCTTACGAGTCAGCGGTAAAATTTGATCAAGCGTTCATGGAAATGACGCGAGAATGTGTTTTTCAACCGAGGCTGAAGCCAATAACCAGAATTAGCAGCCAAACGTTCTAACGTTCGAATAAGTTAGTGAAGTTCAAAAATAAAATTTTGTGAACTTTTATAGAATTATGAGGATATAATTAAACAGGATTTTTCTAGTTCCAAAAAGTTCAACACGTTTTCCGTCTAACTCTGGCTTATAGCTTTAGCTTCATGTATTTCAAGGGCGAGAAAAACTGTTGCAAATCATTTGATTAAAAAACAGACGGTATCAGAAGCCAACAAGTATCTTTACCTTGGACGTCATGTTCTCGGGTTCTACAATATCACCGAATTATCACTGTCGATTAAACGTATGATACTGCTGTGTAGCGACTTAATGAATTGTGACGATCATGTCGGATAGGAGCGTAGTTTATATAGGTGCGTGTCTGGGGGTCCTGCGGAAAACAACCGGGGTTGAGCAACCTGTCCAATTGTTACGTTACGGTACGTATTTCGGGATAGAAGGAGGTGGAATTGGATATATCGGGTAAATAATTGAGAGTGCGAATATAACGTCATACCGGTCAGCTTCGTAAGTCGCCGAGTGCAATACCCCAGCAGCAGTACAGTAGCAGTACCTAGTCGATAAAAAGTTTTATCCACGTGAAACTCTCCTCGGCATTATAACTGCTCTTGCGGAACGTCAAGTGTCGGGCAATAATAATTATAACTATTACAAGCTGGCTACTGTGTCCCGATTACGAATTATGACCACCTCTCTCTTTCTACAATACTTCGCCCTCTCCCCCCCCCCCCCCCCCCCCCCCCGGTCCTCGGCTCTCATTGTCGGTGCCGATTGCGTTTTCAAATCAATCAGCTATCGGTGTTATAATAACAGTGCACTCTATGATGTAACGACGCGGTATTAAACATTTACATAAACTGTAGAAACTTTAGGAAAAAAGAGGGAGAGAAAAAAATGGGAGAGATTAAAATCTGAGCAGTCTAATGACACGATTATGTGTGGCATAATAATTTGTTTATATAATATACATATATGTGGATAATACTTGTGTACAAAGAAATGGCCTGACTTATTTACTGATTACTAGAGATTTTTGTTATTGCTTAGAGTTTAGTTAGTCACACTTTACGATGTTATAGGTACGTATAACAACGCCGATCGCGTGGTATGATCGCAATCTTTTAATAGTATTATAATTGTATCATTTCTTTCCTGGTCAACTCACGTGTTTCTTTTTCTTGAACATTGAGTATTATTATACTGTATATTAGAAAACTTTCGATAGAGAGTTCTTATGCTCTGTATTCGATTATAGACGTATATTTGCATATCTATAATGCGAATTATTTTACAACCTGTTACCTACAACGTTCAGAATAAATGGAAAGTAAATAAGAAATTATAAACAAGATGAGAAAATTCAGTGGTATAAAGTAATTACAGAGCAACAGAAAAAGCAGTTGATGCAGAAAAATTGTGTTCACTGATTCGTATTTTGTGGTTTTTTTTTTTTTTCTCCAATTTTTCTTATTCCCTCTGTTGAAATTAATCCTTCACAGTCAAAGTATATATTCCTTGGTTTTCTGCCTGCGGATCAGAGAAGATAAGAGAAGAGAGTGGGAAGGGATGGAATGGAATGGAATGGGGATGTAAAAAGGAAGGAAAAGTAAGGGTGGTGATACTTTTGTTGGCTCAACTCGTCGCGGGAAACGGGAACAGAACAGCAACGGGAGTAGCAGCCTTTGGCACTTTCGGTATTACAAATGCCTACATACATGGGTGCGCATATGTATGTCCATAGATACATAGATACGTACCAAGAGAGCCGTAACAATAAGTTATGTAATGCGAGAACGAGAGTCATGGCTGAAGCTCCTCGCATTTTCCCCCAACCAGCTCGAAATTACACGGCTTAATGGTCGTCCAATATATGCTTTAGATACCTGCAGGACACCGTAGGCTCTGACAGATAATATGGTTTGTGTAATCGGTATGTATATAACTCGCAAATATAAGAAAATTGTACAGTATAATATTCTTATATTTGTATGAGATTGAAAGAAAACATTTGTGCGAAAGTAGTTTATTTTCACAATTTCTCGGGTAATGATGGAGAGGAGGATTCATGATCGCACCCCAGGAGTCCTCATGCCTGTGGAGTTGAGGAGCATATTCCTTGGGGGATATTATTATTACTCTCCCTCTGTCTAATGGAATCTCGGTACAAAGTTCCTGCGCAATTAGCAACCCCCCAGGGAGTTGACCATAGGGTGCAAAATGAAACAAGAAGTAAAAAGAGGAGAAGCATTAGGTCCAGAGATTCAATATCACACCAATTTATTTTCATCCCCGTATAGTTTATATCTTGTAATCCACAGTCGGAAACGAATGTCTGATTCACCGTAGAACATTGTAAGGAATGGTTTCCCCTAATTTCGATACAGTGACTCACTAAGTTTCATCCAATCCTATCCTCCTTGGTTTCAACCACCATTCAACCACAATGGTTGGAGTGCAATACTTTGTTGTGTACGTAGCATTATAAACGGTTAGAATCGTCATCAGGACTGTAGCGTTACAAGTTTATAGTTTTAGTTTTAAAGATGAATCTCTACCGTATATTTCTTCTTCTTCTTTTGCTCATTTTACTTCTACCAGTTCTTGTTACTACACTACCATCAAACTTTTCCGGTTACGGTTTATGGCACAAAACTTGTACACCCAAAGTATACAACGTACACGGTAAAGAACCGAGTACATGACGTATCTATGTATAATAACGCGGTTCGTTCACCGTTCGTGTACCATTTATATCAGAGACTGGACCGGCGAATGCACAGGGGTCGGAGTTTGCCTCTGACAAGACGTTGTTGGGCCTTTTAACCCAAAGCGTGCGTCATGTGCATAAACCCATACGTTAAACGTACCGCGCGCGATCATCGCCTGTCTCCAACAACCCGTAACAACCACATGGCCATCATGCTGTGCTGGGTACAATGTGCAATACGATACCAAGCAATCACCTGCCTCTGGCAGCCAGTTATGGATGGTCGATGAGGTTGGCGGTATTTCGTACATACCAAGCCTCGGGACGTTCCACCCTTTCCCCCAGTTCCAGGCTGTTATACGTCGGTGACAGAAGAGTTATAACCTTTTGACGAAGTGTCCTGTATTTCTTGTTTATGTTTCGGGGGTCCGGTTCACCGTTTTTCCACGGACATTGATTCGAGCTTGGAAATTAATCGAAAACTCTAGCGCACCCTCATTTTTGTCATATTCTATTTCCAACTGGACCGAGTGTTTCCAAACTCGCCCCGTTTTTTGACTTGATTGCTTGTCGATACTTTCGACACTACTTTGATAGTGGCGCCTCTAAAATCTAATATTTCTTTACGTCCATTCAGCTGACACAAACCAAATGTGCAAAAACCACAAGAAAACTACAGCAATATGGTGCTCTTTTGTTGACCATTAGTTGTCCTGTCGCCGATTTTAGTGCTGTACATATTTTTTTCGAAAATGGTGATTTAACTAGCTCGAGTAGCAAGTCGGCATAAAAACCATGTTGAAAATAATCAAGCAGCAACAAAATTGGCGATAGCGTTACTTTTCAGCACCGCAAGAGCACCAAATTACTATACTTTTTTGTAATTGTACTCATTTGGTTATGTCAGTTTCATAAACGTTAAGAAAAGTTTAAGGTTTTGGATACGACACTATCCATGCTTTCAAGGGTATCGACCAGCAATTAGGTGACTTTTTTTTGTCATCTTTCTCCCACATTTCCACTTAATGGTTTCACATAGTTTCTAATTTTTGATTCCATCAAAATTTTCTAAACAGAGAAGTTTAATCGTTTTTTTTTTATTTTTATTATTTTCATCCATTTGTTCTTGAGGTATGAATTTTTGTAATTATCTACGAAAGTTGACGACATCTTGAAAAATTGACCAGATGAGGTGTTTTTTTGTTTTTTTTTGAAAATTGTTGCTTTTAACGATACATTAAGAAAAAAGATACCAAAAACGTGATTATTACTAATTGCGGTATAATTTTTTTATTTGAAGCTCAAACTTCACGATTTCAAGAGGATGGCCCCCTTTTTTTTCTTATATTCTCATAACGAACATTGTTTTTTTTTTTTTTTTTTTCTTTACAAATTATGCGATCGGATTTATCTGCATCTATTTTTTCAATTTGAAATTTCTGAGTACAAGGCTTCTGTATGAAATCGAACGGAAAAGTTTCGTTAAATTTTTACTCCCTCTGGAACTCGTTCACTTAACTTTGCTATTTTAAAGACTATAGGGACAATTTTTCACAAAATTTTCTCGAGTCGAAGCCTGCTATCGACATTAAATAGTCTGTTCAATTTGCGATGTTTTTTTTTTCCTGCCAGGAAAGCATACAATTCGTGCAAAAGTCAGATCTCTTTGTAAAAACAAGAAAAAAAAAAAAAAAACAAAATGAATAAAAAAAATTCGAATTATTATTCCCGTACGTTTTGACGTACCCATGTATAGTTTTGAGACAATAAAATGGCACCGGTTTATACAGAGCCTGTACCATTATCATTCCCTGGATGGATGCTGCGGCGTCTCGGCGCCTTGTAGTCGTTGTTGCCCAAAGACGGCGCCGACATCCCCTGTAGTATATGGATAAAAGTATACATATGTATGTATATATATATATATATATATATAGGAAGTGGCGGAGGCTCAGAGAAGGGTGGAACCGTGAGACGGTGGTCGTATTTTCCCTTTCCCTCCCTTCCCTTCCCTCCTCTTCTCTCTTCTCTCTTCCTTCTTATATCCGCGCCGAGAGTTTCTCTTCTCTCTACTTCTTCTCTCCTCCTCTCCGGCTTATCCGCGATAAGAGTTCGTATACCTATGCGTGTATACCATATTTGTGTGTGTGTGTGTGCGCGATGCCGAGTGTAGAGAAAAGAAGGTAATATCACGCGTGCACGGTGGTTGCATTTGTATGTGTATGTTTGCTCGTGTGTTTGTACGTGTATTATATCAGCTTGGGACGGTAAAGAATATCAAGTTATACGTGGAATAATGGCACCCTTGATGATGCAATCGGCAACGACGACGCTGCTGAATTGCCCTGCACGTCTCGTTGGAAGAAACACGCGTCGACAATCTTGCCAAATTTCAATTCGCTCTATTGGACTCTGTGCGCTTGCTTGTGTATGTGCGTGTCTTCTGTCCCAACGCACCGTTGAATTCCTCCTATTTCTTCCGCTCCTTCTTCATCTTCTTCGTCTTCCGTTTCTCATTTTTCAATCTGCTGCACCGTTATGTGAAGGGTTCAATGCCGTAGTAGCCTAACCCACATCGTACATAAGGCTTATCTTAAACGAGTTAGGATAGCCGAAGTGAGCATTATCGACAATGTGGGTTAGGCTACTCTGGCATCGAACCTTTTAAACAGTTAAAAATCGTCAGGCTGCATTTTTACTCATCTTCGTTTACGTATCATATCCTGATTTTAACAAAATATTACAGACTATGAATAAAATTAAAATCTTACATTTATTGTTCTTCGATTTCCCTCTTCCGGATAATGCAGGATTAAATATTTCAAATAATTTCCTTCTATCCGTTCATCCATCCTGTTACAATATGAACCGAGCAACGCGATTCTTTGACACTCTTCAACGATCGTGATCCTCCGTGCATCCTCTTCTTCTTCTTTACACCCCCTGAGTGCCCCTGATGCACTCTGCGTCTCAAAAGAAATAACAAATGTTTACACCGAATTATCAGTTTACGTAATATACGCCATTCGTCTATACATATGCAACGTAATCGGGTGATTCATTTACTTATTCATTTCTCGCTATCATCATCATCATCGTCGTCATCATCGTTGTTATTATTACTGTTGTTGTTGTTGTTCTTGTACACATATGCACGTATGTAACAACTCTACGATTTCTCTACGATATGCCTCGTTTGATTGCCTGCAGAAACGTTTAAATGTGTCCTTGAGTACAATATTTATAATAACGCGCCCCGCTGATGCTGATGCCGGGGTTGATGATACGCGGTTCGACCCTGATTTTGAGGTCAAAATACTTAACCTTTCATCGTTCTTCGGCTCCCGTCGTCGCGTCCAAGAAGATTGGCATAATTTGGATAAATATCTGCGTCTGTAGCAATTTCATGTTCTCGAAGATGTTTTTCTTCTTCTTCTTCTTCTTCATATTTTTCATCTTCTTTTATCCATTTATCATACAATCATTTCTATCAACAACTATACAATCGGAATTTCCTGCAGATTTCAGTCACGTATACTTAGGCTCGTTATGCTTGTATACTGAAAAAAAAAACATCTCTGTTTTTTGCCGTTCGTTTTATTGCTTGCATTGTTTCGTATATTCTTCAGCAGTGGATACCATTTGGAGTAATCCAAAAAACAAAAATGAAGAGGGGAAAGTGAGAGAGAAACTGATTTATCCGAATCAAGGTTTGGTCGTTCATTGTCAGTTCATTATGGGTGTAGATTTCGGGATTTCTCTTTGAGACGACGCTTTTGAAAGGTAAAACAACCTGCAGTCTGAGCCGAAGCTGCACATATCATCTTTCTTTTTCCTTTTCATCGCGTTCGTTGCGTGTATGTGCGTTTGTAGCTCAGCCGTTTTTTCTTTTCTCTTCTCTTCCTTTCTGTACATAAGATAATGTTCAGCGGCCGGGTAGTTTATCGATGTCAAATAAACTGTAAAAACGCTCTCCTATTATAAACACCCTGCATATATAACCTCCTTCAGCCGCATCTATACACAGCGGAACATAAGACTCAAATCTCTACAATCTTTCCTTATTTCCTTCTTTACTTCTTTGCTTCTCTTCATTTCTCGAATGAACAATGTTGGCTCAGCGCGATAAAACTTTGCTTCGCATCCTGAGAGAGAAGGAGAGAGGGAGAGAAATCACCTTGTGATTAGAAACTACAACCTTGACCAAGAGCTTGACTGACATATGGTTGCTTATTATTTGCAATACTATAGAGAAATTTTGAGATTCGATTGATCCAAATCCGCGCGTTGTTCATTTATATGTTTACTTTTTTTTTGTAACAATAATTAGCACTCAAAGTTTAGAACGCGTGTTATTCTTTCTATGCCAAACAAACATCATCGTTTAACAATATACGCGACGATCAATGAGAAGAGAATAGAAGAAAAGAGGAGAGACGGAGAAAAATCAAGAAGCGTGAATCGTTATTCTACATATGTAGCTCAGAATTTGGCAAAACTTTGGTAATGTTCCTTATTTTCGTTCATATTTTTCTCTACTTTTCGGAGTGGATCGAGATGAAATTTAGACGGTGTTCGGTGAAATCCGATGTCGTATAATAATGATAATAAAACTTTTCGGCTTCGGCAACCACGAAATACAATCTAATCTAAACCGAAGATGTGAAAAAGAAAAGAACAAAAAACCGCAAAAAATACCAAAAAACAAAGAAAAGAAAATAAAATATCTCGTCTCCTTCTCCTCTTCTTCTATACACATATAATATACATCATACGTATCACATACATTTGTGTGTATAAGTTATATGCCGTTGTAAGACGGCCTTCTATCAATATTTGCTCAAAATATTAACACTCCCCGTGAAAAATGTTATTTATTTCGACGTCCACACTCGGACGTCAATGCGTATTTCTGTGTTGGTGTGTTTCAAGTCGCGACCCTCTCACTGATAAAAAAAAAAACAAAAAAAAAAAAAAATAAACAAACAAATCGTACAGAAATTCACACTTATACTTGAGCACAAGTGTATTAGCGTATATCGTGATATCTGAAGATGGATTTTCAATTGTTTTTATAAAGAAATGGCGTGAAGTTTTACTACTTCGTTCGATATGTCGATCGGTATTATAAAATGAAACAGTCTTTAAGATTCTTTTTGTTGTCGTTTGACTTTCGCAAAATGTCACAGATAGACAGTAGATTATCTTGGTAATTTGCGCAAATAACCTTACTATTATATAACGTGGCACATCACTAAATGTCAACGATTGTATTATGCACATTGCACACACACGTAAATAAGAAACAATGGTATATGTATACACGCATTTGTGTATATAAATAGTATAAAGTGTAAGAATAGATTTTTAAATTCATACAAATTATACATACATACGTATGCGTAAGAACGTAAGTAATCAGCTTACCCAGTAGGTACGTAATCATCAATTTTCTCTCTTGAATCATTCTCAAGTGTTATGATTACAAACAAAGCGAGAAGAAGAAGAAATCCTGTATTAAAAAAAGTCAACGACCCGTGTCAAATGCAGTTCGTCGTGAGTTCAAATTGTAACTGTAATTATACCTTGGAAATATATAACGTATTATATACATACATATAATACGAGTATTGCGTGAAGCGATAAATAATTGCACAGTAATCAGCACTCTATATAATATGAATATTATACGTATTTTGAAAAGAATTAAAGAAAAAAAATAATCCGCGAACGTACGCTAAAAATTGCGTAAATGCTGCTGCACGTGGTTTATAATTTTTTTTCTTTTTTTTTTTTTTTTTTTTAGTTTTCTTCTCCCCACCTGACAGCCTGGATAAGAAAGGCGAACAAACTGACCGAGGTTCAGTAAACGGAAACTATTCTTCTCACGGTTATCGAGTGTCAAATACATATATATTTATATGTACAATATGAAACGTTATTTCAATGACAATGCATAATTGATTATGTGGAAACGTTGCGCGCAGAGGTGGCGATAGAGAGAAATGAAAATTGCATATAACGAAAGGATAAAGAAGGAGAAACGAAAATGGAACAGAAAAATAAGAATAAATAGGAAATCTGCAGTGTAATAATATATTTTAACAATAATGTGTGGCGCGTGGGT
This sequence comes from Neodiprion pinetum, assembly GCF_021155775.2. Lineage (NCBI taxonomy): Eukaryota > Metazoa > Arthropoda > Insecta > Hymenoptera > Diprionidae > Neodiprion > Neodiprion pinetum. Next base: position 18,088,549 of record NC_060235.2, on the reverse strand, counting down.
GAGAGTTTGCTTACCTTCAATGTCATATCATATATAATACATATATAATATGTATACACGTATATACTTAAAAAGGCAGATGTCATAACGCTGGACTAACGATAAGATCGGATTTTTCGTTTACGATGCAATAGTGTGTAGGAAAGAAGAAGAAGAAAAAAAAAATGTGTACATACAAAAAGAAAAAGAAATAAAAGTGAAGAATGAATGAAGTGGAACGTAAGAGAAAATGGAGAAAAAAAAAAATCAACTTTCGAACCTTCAACTCATTGTCAGTGTGCAGAAAAATGTCCGAATCACGTTTCATCGGCGTCGTCAGTCAGTTCGCAGGAATGTGACAGTAAAGAGCTCTTCCGCTGCATATCATATGCAATATCATGCTCTCGCCCTTTTCAATGTGTCATAAATATTAATTACGCGTTACTCGACGATCGTATTTGTTTACAAAGAATTAACCAATCATTTTTCTGCACGTATACATATATAACACGTTATTAAAGTGGTTTTTACCGGGTGATGAGGGTGCAAGTAATTTTTATCACTGCAATTGCGTTTAGTTTTCTGACCGAGGACGTTGCCGCCGTTATAATGCCGGCGCTCCTCGAAAGATACCCCATAAAAAAGGGCCTGTCAAGGGTCGAATACGACTACGAACTCGATGATAAAGAACTGCCTTCCGGCTTTTTATACCGATTAGGAAGAAACTCCCCCCTTGATATCAGTGAGTATTTGTTTTGTTTTCGTTTTTATTGTTATCTCTGCGAGGTGTGTTCAACGTGAACTATTTCATCCTGCAATTCATATTCGTCTCATCCCTGATTAACAAACTTCGTTCCGCTAAAGTTGGCAACATTTTTTACTCAATTTCCCGACATTCCAAAGAATTTCATTTCGGTATTCGATGTGTTCGTTAATTGTGAAAATTTTATTCATTCGTCTACCCCGAAAGTTTGACAAACCAAGATAATAGTATGTTTTTTAATTTTATACGAGAGTGATCGATCGGAAGGTAATCAACTCGTCAAAGTTGCTGAATTATTTTCACATCGCATGGCACGCGACTTGACGATCGCCTTTTATAAAACATGTTTTCCGCTTTTTTATTCCATGCGATATTATCGTGGTTGTTTACAACGCTTATAACCCAATTTTTCGCAAACTTTTTTCCCTCTTCCTATTTTCGTATAAATTTTTGTATTATAGGTTGAATCACTGTGATTTTGCAATCAGTCAAGTACCACGTGTCGTGTTTACATAAGGCAAAAAACTATGCAAAAACGAGGCGATACTGTCACAAAGTGAAAGGAGCTCTTTAAATTTAATAGTTGATAACCAAATATTATACTTATAAACAGCTTAAATACAGCTACAGCTTCTATGTCTATAAGCCAAGAGAACAACTAACATTGAGTTCTGGGGCTGCGATTCGTCCGACTCGCTGCCATGCTGCATGTTTTTACATATTGATCATTGTGGGTTACGTAATAAAAGTTTTATTCGGACGGTCTGCATGTAGAGAATGAGGAAGGGGAAGGCTATAAACTTTATTACGCGACGTCGCCGTACCAAATTTCTTCTATCTATTCGTTCCATAGGTATATACTGCGTATGATGATTACACGCATGGATTCATCATTAATTTTTCCGAACCGATAAATCATCTGTACACTTTTTATTAATTTTATTACGAGATAGTCGTGCATCGATTATTTATCAAATTATTACATGTTCGTAAGCTGTAAGGATCTGGTCGAAATTATACTGAGACGAAAACTTAAAATTTCGATAAACTCCGATTCAAATTATTTAAAAATTGTTAAGATCTACTAGACGATTCGTTTGATTTCACCCTACGATGGTTGTAAATTTTATTTCAAACATTATTTTCCATAAATTCACTGAAATGCTTAATTTTTCTTATCATTTTGCCACCTTACGAAACTTGATTTTACAACATAGCACCGATTCTGTAAATTTGTAGAAGACAATCTTTCGCTCAGCTTGCGACTAATCGTACGGTGAAATCGAACGAATCCTACCTATAGATTTTTATCAACTTTAACGTGACTTGTAGCTAAGCATCGATATCCAATTTCAATTTTTTATACACATTAGAGTGTTTCAAAAAAACCGACTATTTTTTTTTGCGAAGAACATTGAAAAATCTTCCGAGTGTCCCTCAAAAATGACCTCGGTAAAATATGAGCTCTTAATATTGATATTTAGAGGTGGCGATTCTCAATTTTCTATTTCCCATTTAAATAACATGGGAAAAAATTTTTCAAAAATTTCAAATCTTATTGCTCGAAAACGAATCAGTGTGAAGATATAAACAAAACATGTTCTTGTAGGAAATTTTACGCTCTACAAACAAGATCTGAATAAAGATTTGCGTAAGGTAAGTCGTTTCGGAGTTATCAGGCCTCAAACATCGAACCGTTTGAAATAATGATGTTATTAATTTATAAATACTACAAAACTGACTCATATCGTTGATTAATGAAATTTATTACTTAAAATTTCATTGGAGGTCTATAGTTTTAATTTTAAAATCAATAATATTGTGTATTTAAGTGATATGAGTCAGTTTTGTAGCATTTATAAATTAATAACATCATTATTTCAAACGGTTCGATGTTTGAGGCCTGATAACTCCGAAACGACTTACCTTACGCAAATCTTTATTCAGATCTTTTTTGTAGAGCGTAAAATTTCCTACAAGAACATGTTTTGTTTATATCTTCACACTGATTCGTTTTCGAGCAATAAAATTCTAAACTTTTAAAAAATTTTTTCCCATGTTATTTAAATGGGAAATAGAAAATTGAGAATCGCCACCTCTAAATATCAATATTAAGAGCTCATATTTTACCGAGGTCATTTTTGAGGGACACTCGGAAGATTTTTCAATGTTCTTCGAAAAAAAAAAAAAATAAGCGGTTTTTTTGAAACACTTTAATACACATCTAAATGTGTATACTTCTAGTGCATTTTATTTTTAGTTTTTTTCAAGAGCTCTTCGCGACCACGAATATAATGATTTGATAAATACCCGATCTACGACTATATCTTGTATGAGAATTAATGAGAAATGTCGTTGTTTTTGGCCAACCAGCCGCCCCAAATGTTTAACAAAAAATTTTATAAGACGTGACGTTATCAAGTTAAAAAAAAAAACACACCAGACCCGTAAACGTGGCGAAACTCCGGGCCTATCGGATGTATCGTAAGAGTTTGCTGAAGAGGCAGGAAGGCTAAGAGAATCCCGATTAACCGCGAGTCTAACCAGACTCTGGAAGAGGGACCCCGATACTCGTCGTGCTATGACACTAGCTGGCTAGCTCCCCGGTTCGATAGTCGGCGTCGCGACGCCCGGCTGTCTGCCACCTAGCCGACGTCGTCTGGCTGGCCCTGTCCGACCGACGACGCCCTATATATAGAACGAGGGAGGCCAATTCACCGACTTACGCGTATAGAGATACGCTGTAGTTGGCAGAATTGGCTCTCACCTTCGGCTCACCGATTACACCTGTTCACTTTACGCCATTATGCTTACCCTCTCTTGTATACGTTATGGTGTACATACCTATCGTGATGCTATTTGCACTCACGGATCAAGAAGTCGCAAACGGTATGGAACGGTTTTAAAATGATTTGAACTTGTTTCAAACTGACTTCGATCAGTTTTAAATGATTTGTAAGGTGTGTCAAGTTATTTCGAATGATTTTAAAATCATTACAAACGGTTACAAATGCTATTTTATTCTGTTTGAAACTGATTTTAACTAGTTTCGAAATGATTTCTGAGACGCTTCAAGTGATAACGAACGGTTTGAAAATCATTACTAATAATTTCAAAGGTGGTTTTAACCTATTTCAAACTAATTTCAAGTTCAAGTAGTTTCATACGAATTTGAGGTGATTTAAAATGGTTCAAAGTTCTTACAAACAGATTCAAACTAATTTGAACGAGTTTTAAACGGTTTCAAGTGGTTTAAAAAACTAATGATTTCTGAATCGTTACAAGTTACTTCGAATGCTTTCAAAATTATTATAAATTGTTTCGAATGCTGTTTCATCCTGTTTGAAGCCAATTTCAACTAATTTCGAAACGATTTCTGAGACGTTTCAAGTGATAACGTACAGTTTGAAAATCATAATTATTGCTTCTAAAGGTGGTTTCAATCTATTTGAAACCGATTTCAATGAGTATCATACGATTTTGAGGTGATTTAAAACGGCTTCAAAATTCTTAAAAACGGATTCAGACTAATTTGGACGACTTTGAAACTGTTTTAAATGGGTTTCAAGCAGTTTCTGGTTGATTCTAAGAGATTTTTAAGTGATTTCAAACGAATTCAAGTGATGTCTGAGCGATTGTCATCAAACGTAGTTTGCAAATGGAGTGTACAGATAGGTAAATGTCCACTGAAAAATGAGGTGCCATAAAATGAGAAGAGTTGGGAAACAGCAACTTTTAGAGATAGTACGGGTATAAACTAAACCGAGCTCTGCTGAGTTCATAAAAAAAAAAAAACGTCTCTCCGTGGTATGAAAAAAAAAACGTAAAGCGTGAATTTAGCGATCGAAATAATTTAGTTGTTGATAAAATGATACCAGACGAGTTACAGTACCAAGTAATTTTTCTTAACGTCAAATTCGTATTGTTTGTACAATTTCAATGAGTACAAACACGGCTCATCATATTCGTTAAATATTTGTCTGTAAGCGTGAATTCTCTGATGACATGAATATAGTTTGAAACATATCATCGGTTTACAACACACAACCTGTGCTGATTTAATTTATTTCCTTACTCTTCCACCGGACATTCTTTTTACTAGACTGTGTAGATGATGATACCGATCTTCGGTTTATTCTTCTTCGATTCTCTTGACTGATGGTTTTTCGTCTCTATATGTACAAGTCTACATTTGCGCCTTGCATAAATTAAACATTAAGTGGCAAGGACTCGAGTCGACAGGATGAGAGTCGGTCATTATTTTAGGGGTAGTCGAGTCGTTGCGTCAGAGGCTAATTTGAGGTGGTTTTAGTCTCTATGGTTACACAGTAGAGTCCACGCGTCTAGCCAGCTCATTGTGTAACAATCCTGAGCTCCGAAAATTCGGCAAACATTACCACGACTGCAGCCGCTGCCAACTCTGCAGCTTCATAAAATGAACCACACATCTATGTAAGAGAGATTGAGTGTAATTTCAACTGACTATAAGCAGAGTATAAAATACGTCACTGCATCGAATCGCAGAGTGCAGCATCAATTAAAAACTACTCTTTTTATATGTATATAATATGAAAAACTGTACATATGTGTTTATGCCGTTACGAGTCACTCGTAAGTTAAGTAACCGAGATGCCCCTCACCGGTTTTATTTATTCTATGATATGGTGTAGTACATCAGAATAAATTCAAAACGTATATTTTTTTTTTGTACACCGATTCGGCCGCTTAAAGTATAAAAACTTCCCCAGTAGATTACCCCCTGAAAGTAATTTTTTTACGATTGATCTATAGCACTTAAAAATTTTCTATTAGAATCAATTGGACGTTATTCTGTTATTTTTACCTTCAGGACTTGCATGGTTTATGTTTTTCAAATTTGGAGTTGGTTTTTACCCTTTTAACGGCCGAATTGGCACGTGAAAAAAGTACGTATCTAATGTTTTTTGATGTACTACGACATATCCCAGAATGAAGTAAATTGCTAAATGACACCTCGGGTGCAACTTTTCGTACCTGTTCGTACCTCCTCCACAAACAAATTTGTGTATGGTTGTAAATTTTTCATTTGCTTTTTATAATGGATTCGTGAGACCTGATTTGTTAATTCCTTCTCTGTTCGACAGTTTCCGGTTCGTCGTCGAGCGAGGCGAGTGTTACTTCTTCTTCTTCTTCTTCTTCTTCTTCTTCTTCTTCTTCTTCTTCTTATTCTTCTTCATCGTCATCGTCATCGTCATCGTCATCTTCTCCTTCCGGTCTTGGTCTTGGTTCGTCAACGAGATCTGGATTATCTAACAGAGGTGCAGCGGCCAACGTTCCTGGATCCGCGATTAACGCCGGTGCAGGTGTAGGTGCAGGCAGCATAGATCTACTGACTATATTGCAACTTCACAACACAACGCGACAAGGCGTCAGTCGCACTCAGGGATTGGTCACCATCAAACCCGCCTACTATCTGCAAGGTGAGTGACGATCAAACCGTATTTTATCGGTCATATAGTATAAGATTTCGATCAATCCAATCACCGGCTCGAAAGTTTCCAGAAACAACGCTAGACTAACAACAGTTTTTTCAGAACAATCTGAGAATGAGTTATCTGATGTTGGCAGTACGCGGGTTCTGTTTCATTTTTGTTTTATATCTCAGTTGGATAATAACAATTAAGTACAGATTAGCTCCAGTGTGACAATTTTTTAAGCTTTTTTTTTTTTTTGTTTCGACGTTACTTTATCTTGTATGGTATTCTTAATTACACGCGTGGTTTGAGCTGATTTTAGTTTAACATATTTTTCATTTACCATTCCCTATTCGTTTTTTCTTCCCCCCTTGTTGCCTGCTTGTATATTATATACCAAAGAAACTGTTTTATACATAAGTGTATTCTGCATGGTTGCCAATAACTTATACTTCTATACATTGTATACTACACCTTTTGCAATGCACGCGATGTGTGTGTCATTTTTTCTTTTTCTCCTTTTATTCTCCCCTTTCGGGGTATGACCAAATAGTCCCAAATTCCGGGAATGCGAATAATAAAAAGAAATGAAGATAAAACGCGAAAATTCCCCAATGTATAACGTGTGTACAAGTATACGTCTATATATTATGTATCATGTATATTGTGCGCGTAATGGTTGGCTGGTTGGTAATAATAGATAAATAGGTAACGTGTTTCGTGAGACACGTGATATTATATTTGCCGTGTGGCCGGCGGCAGGGGCTGCGGGATGAACGGTGAAGGTCAACGGCCTCGTTACCTCCCTTCCTCCCTTCCACCCTCCTCCTCTTCCTCCTATTTTTTTACTTTCATCAAGATTATATACGATTACGTAAATATGTGTATTATACGTATATAAAGTCGTTTTTACTTTGCTTCTCTTATTGAAATATACAGAATATTTTTATTCAATCGTTTTGTGCCTGTCTTCTTAGTGAAATCATAAAAAATACATCCCCCGTGTCCAGTTTCGACTGTTATAATATAAATATTGTTGGAGTGAATTATTGCGGAATCGAGATTGAGCTTTTCAACAATATTACACATACGCTATTACGTATATGTTTGTCTTCTTCAAATCTAAATCACGTTCTAAATCATGGTGTATTATAATTATTCGAGTAATGACAGGCGTACAGTAGTATTCATCAATGCCTTAACCTTCCGGCTAACTTGTTTTCTGTCCGAAACAAAATGCGACATCGATTTTATACGAATCACGTGACAATGACTCTGAATCTATCACATCAGCTGATTAGCCAGTCATTGTCAGATAATTCGTATAGAATTGAACTCGCATTTTGTTTTGGGAGGAAAACAAGCTGACCGGAAGTTTGTAGCATTAATGAACATTACTGTACAATAATGTAAGTCTACACGTAGATATAGTCAAACTCTTATCGTTGGGTGATTTTCGGATTTTTACTGCGCCTGCAAACGAGCAATATGATTATCACGGTCTAATTCTGCTGCGCCTGCGTGCCGGCAACAAAACCATCACGGTTCAGTTGTGTTGCGCCTGGAGACGAGCAACACAACTATCAGCCATATAATTTGCCAGTAGTTCCGCATCGTTATGGTCAGACAATCGACGCCGAAACGTCACTCTGAGACTACGGGCTGATACTCAACTTGGAAATGGAATGTTCGTTCGGATCAACGGCTCTTTCGTTAATTATCTATATTGACGATAGTAACGATGACTTGATCAGATTAAATTTTTATAGTATATTGATACCGACGAAATAATCTAATTTACGTTTTATAGATATAGTATGTATCGCCTTAACTTACGGCCTTAACTTAATATCTTTCTTTGAGAAACTCTGCCAGGGATTCACTTTTTTCTTCAACCCTAATCGATCACTCTGCGTGAATTTCACCTCAAACATTTTACAAACATTCTCTATTCGAATTCTTGGCATTTTCAATAACTTTGCCGATGTTTTACTATATTTAAACAATCAATTTTGGTTAGGAATACTGAGAGAGCTTTTTCTGCGATCCTTAAACAATATATAGATATTTAAAAAAAAATTAACAACTCATTTTTGCGGTGAATGTCACCCAGTGTGATCGTTGTGCAATTTTATCGAGGTGTGACCGACTAAGGTTAATTTATCTTGCTCGCATCTTAACTCTTGTAGTCCTATGAGATTGGAAAAAAATTCTCTAGTCATTTTTCACATCTCATTTTCGAATACGTAACATTCTCTAGAGTTTTCTCATAAAAATATTGATCACTCGCTTATTCTTCATATTCAACTATTATTATCGGAGAGCCTGCATGTATAATATAACTTCATGACATCGCTTTTCTACATTACATCAATTATGTTGTATCAATCGTATTTTCACTTTCTCATTGCGTTTGAACAACTTATCTAGTATGTTGTAAGAAAAGTAATTGAAACGGCAAAAGGAATTGATATGAAGCACAGGTTGTGTGATAATGCAAAAATTAAAAGGAGGTTTAGCAAAAAAATTGAAATGAATTGGCCAAGAAAAAATAGAAAAAAAAATATTTCAGCGATTTGAAGAATATTCTTACTAATGACTTTGTCGTTTAAGTTTGGCCTACGTATATACAATACATTAAATTGGGCGTTGTCACAATTTCACCGTCGCGTCTTCTCGTTATCAACATCGAAAAACTACATTATATACAATTCCACATCATATTGTGCACATAACAGGTATAATAAACATGAGTTAATTTATCGTAGAAAATATTTGCTAATAAAAACTCGTTCGATCCTTTTTTTTTCTTTTCGTATATCCATCGTCATTTTTCCCAACTTATTTTTGAACTAAGAAGAACATTGCAGCTGTTCAAAAAAAAAAAAAAAAGGAATAGCATGATTTTATAAAAACACCACATAAAATCCGTTTGTACAGCAACATAATTTGTTCCTCTAATGTAGACGGTATAGTTTATTTATCCAAGTATTGCTGCCGTCTGCAACATGAATAAACGATCATGTATTGACGAAATTTCGAACGTTCGTTAGAAAAAAGCAGCTGCCGGTCGTGCGAGGCGAGTTTCTCTATTTTCTCATTTCACGAGAAACGCTACAATGCGACCCTCTCTCATCTCTTATATCCGGTTGGTCAAATCGCCGCCAGCTTTGCACCCCCTGGTCACTAAATCAAATTGCGTGCAGAGACCGTTTTCTTATTAGACACCATGCCTCTCCGAACTGGAGGGCGGATTTGTCATCCAGGGTGAACGGCATTACGCATACCTGCAGCAGGCAGGCCGACCCCGGAAATGGACCATAGCCATTGGGCAGCGAACCTCGCTAACCAGCTCCCTCGGGATCATTATCTATGTCATTGTTGGTTTAACACGTCGTTCCACCTCCACCTCCACCTCCTCCTCCTTTTCTTTCAGGGGGTCGCGGATCCACCCTGCATACATGCATGTACATTTTACATAATATCCATATGCATGCACATCGCATGTCATTATACCTCATTATTCTTCCTCTTTGACGTGCCCAAAAGTGTCATACGTGTTATGTGACAATTATTTCCCCCATATCCCTGACTTTTAATATCCTTGTTTTCGCCTGTTTCCCGTTTGTCCTCTTATTTCTGTTACTTCTTCCATCGTCCTTCTCGCCCTTTTTCTATTATTCGACTAACACCCTCGCAGTCTCTATGTTCTCTGTTTATACTGTCTGTGCCTGCAATCCAGTATTTGTACTCCGTGCGCAAGGGACGAATAACACGTGCTGTTTTCGATGCAGCTGTGGAAATACTGTATATGTACAGTATACCTTTATAAGTGATATTGCACCTTCGATCGTGCGAATGATCTAGAATCTGGATATTGCCTAGCGTTAGTATTTATCTTTTCCATCCGCACGTTGCGTGTGCAAATATTTGCCTGTTTCTACATTTCAGTTTATTTTTCTTATACGAGTCTTACTATAAGAAAGACTCTCTCGGACTTGTAATTTTTCTATCTCAGTTTGAATAATTCGTACCGCACATAGTTTAATCATATAAGAGGGAAGGAAAAACCACACGATAAAAGGATACAAATATGCAGTGTACAGCTTTTCAGATTTTCTATATGTACATACATGTGTCATATATCTATGTATAAGATCGAGATTAGGATTGATAAACCTGAACGTTTGTATTCTAGAATCTATACCGTTATACCTCATACAGACGATAGATAGAGATTAAATCTCCTTTAAGGGATGACCGAATAATGTCATATGGATATAAGTTCCGTTCGTTGAATAGATCTACTACGTATATACCATGGAGAAAAGAGAAAACGCAACACACCGGGGTACAAGAAAGATAAGGAATATAAAATCGAGCGAGATTTATTTTTCTTTATTACGCAGCACGGTATTCGAAGGGGAGTAAAAAAGGAGGGTTTAATAAAAATGCGAGATGAGAAGAGAATTTTTAATATTTATATGGCATATATATTACATAATATATACACTAAGGTGGTTCTTATTTGGGGGTAGGAAAAATTTTCATTGAGACCGATTTGAAACTTGGCAGAGTTGTTGCTTATAATGATGGGAAAAAATCCTAAAAATTTTATAATTATTGTTCCCTTACATATCAGCCTAATAAAAGTGATGCTATTAAGCTTATATATAAAAAGAAGTATATTATAAAATGATAGTGAAATTTTGAAATTTCCACCGTTTGTTTCTATGATTATAAGCAACAACTTTGTCAAGTTACACATCGGTCTCTTAATTTATACCAAAGTCATACAAAACGAAATAACTGCTTATAAAAACTACATGTACTTTAAATTTAAAACTTTCAAACCTGTTCCAGTTGACGTAGAGGATTGAAACTTTACACAGATTTTTTTAATGATTTGGAACAGATCTGGGGGGTGTCCCAATGAAAATTTCTCGGACCCCCAAATAAAAACCACCCTAATACATACATATATGTATATGTCTGTGGGAAAATTCTTGAGGCTTCATAGAGCTTTAGAGGTATAATACTACACCGGTAACATATCCTTCTATATTCGTAATCCTATCTCTCGAAAAATTTCCAATTATCTTGAATAATATTCTCTTATCGGCATTGCACATGCCTCTTGCATACTTTCATTGTATGTATGTATATATATATATATATATATATATATATATATATATATATATATACAATGAAAGTCACCATCAGCTCGTCACCCATAATATTATATATATATATATATATATATAATATTATGGGTGACGAGCTGATGGTGAATAGGGACAGAAACACGTATAATAGTTATATACGTATTTATATTGCCCAAAATGCATATCACGCGCGTATAACGAAAAGAATTTTTATACATATGTATATATATTTTTTTAATTGTATTCTCCCGGTTTTATCGCTGTCTTTATAGTGTGCTCTTTTTTTAAAATTATTATCATTATTACTGTGTAATTAGCATAGATATCTATTTTATTGCATTCTAATGTAGTTGTTTTTTTTTACGATTTCAGGCGACGACAGAGAGCTTCGAGTTAGCGAAGCGGGATTTCAAAGAGCTGCGGCGGTTCTTCGGCAGGTTCCGGAGTTCACGGTAGCTGCAGCTCTTCGCCAGGAAGAGGCCAATTCCGGTACAATAATCGCCTTTTCACACGGGAACAACAGGTTCGTACTAATTAAAACAAAACAATATAGAAACAAATAAAAACGAATTACACACACCTGATATTATACATAATACAATCGTGTATACAAGGAATTGGAAGAAAATCATTGGATTCGAAGAAGATAATCTCAAAAAAATGCTTTTTTCTCTACCTCTCTCTTAAATACGAAAATCATCAACGACAAGTTAAGATGTAATCATACCTACTTTTTTTTTTGTCATATAAGTACACACGTAGTACAAGTGATTATCGCGGGCTAAATTCAGTTATTAGAATTTCGTTGAAGGTGAAATTGTACTCCAGCAGTCCTTGCTGTCACATTTTTTGCTGCAAAATAACATTTGATATCCAAAAAGCTCTGAAAATCAGTTTAGAGTTGAAATAAAATTTCAAGTGCGTGGCTTTACAACGGCCATTTTGATTTTGCGCCTATAAGTTTGAGTTCACCTGACGAATATCGTAGCAAAATAACGTTTTCCTCGATAATGCGAACCTGAAATTGTCGGATGTTATACATCACGCAAAATACTTTTACCAAAGGAACCATTTTTTTTTTATGTTTCAAACTAAATATTCCAAGTATTAGAAAAAGAAACTGATATGGTTGACGCTTAATAAAATATTCTCTTTTTCTCTTCGAATCGTGATATTAGGTATCTGGAGCTGCAAAGCAGCGGTCGGAAGGACGAACTTCGGCTCCACTATCTTTCCAGGAGGGACGGAGCCGTTCATGTCGAGGCGTTTCCATTCCGATTAGCCGACGGCGCCTGGCATCGGGTCGCCCTCAGCATAAGCGGATCCCAGGTTGAGCTTTTGGTCGATTGTCATCCGCTCTACAGGCGTTTGCTGCGACCCGGGCCTCCGGATACTAACTTCACGATACCTCAGCTTCAGCTCTGGGTCGGGCAACGAAGCGCCAAGCATTTCTTGTTCAAGGTAATTAGAGAAATAGAGGAAAGACCAAGACGAACAAGATGTCGATGAATATGCGAGGAAAATATCACTTACAATATTGGCTATTACATGTATCGATTACGCACGCTGACGATAACAGAAAATTTCATTTGATGTAGTCACTAGAAAATTCTATGGTAAATATGGGTGTATCGTTAAAATTATGAAGGTTTGATTTTCTTTTTTTTTTTAATTACACTATACCTTGGGTTGTTCTAAACGCTGAACAATCCATGCTCCTGATTCAAGCAGCCGGGCATGGAGACTAGAGTAAAGTAGTGGACACAGCATAGGAGAATAAGTAGTAACGGCGTCCTCAAAAACCCGTCCTTCAATTAGTTCTCCGCTCTGCCACTAGCATCGCATGGGTCGAAAAGATCGTAAATATAGTAATAAAATTACTGACCGATCCGCGCTTGCGCAGTAGAATGAAAAGTGACGCACCTCAATGATAGTATATTGGAGGTTAAGGAGATTATTTTTGTTTTATCAGTGCTTGTGTAACGTATTTTGTGCCTTGCTTTTCGTGTAAGAACAGTTGTGATTTGTGTCACAATCTCTATCAACAATTCAATTTCAAGTTTTCATCGTACGATTCGACGTTTTCTTCTCTGAGCAAAGTAATTTCATTCACTAATGTTTCAGCTTATTTTTATTCAACGAAATTTAATACACCCATTTTAATAAACATAATAAATTAATTAACACTGCACATTAGTAACAAAAAGTTTTACACATGTAAACATAAACACTGCACGAATTTTGCCACATTGAGGTTAGGAAATAATTAGTAACAGTGTGTCTGATCTATATATATATATATATGACTACGATCTTTTTCATCGCAGCGCCGTTGTGTTAGGCCGGGATTTCGTATAAATTTCTGAAGCACGCTGTGTCCACTCCTTTACTCTAGTCTCCATGCAGTCGGGGTTACGGCCAGGAAGTAAGACAGAATGAGACAAAACTCCGGAAAACAAAGTTGGGCCAGATTTTGCGTCAAGTTAGTAGTACCGATATCTGCCACCTACTGCGTCCGTGTTCTTTGATCGTCCAAATATTATGCTTATTGAGTGTTGACCAGGTGTTGATAGCTGCCTGGCTTACACGTTTCGAACGACTGAAGAACACGAGCGCGGCGAGTGGAGGAAATCGGTACTGCTAACTCTACACCAAAAACGGGCCCACTTATTTTTACTGGCAGGCAGGCTTGAGTTTCGTCTCCGTCTTTCTTACTTCCGGTTTACAAATCATGTTCAGGTTGAGCACCATAACCCACCATGGCCACCCAAACGTCAAATATTAGCTGTCAAAGTTACCAAAATTTGAAATATAATCTTTCACGTTAGGGATGGCCGTGGCGGGACACGATCCTCAGCTTGAACATGAGCTGTAACTCCGGTTGCTTAAATCAGGCGCACGGATAGTTTCGCACTTGGGAAAACTCATGGTGTAGGAAATTTATTTGTACAAGTACAAGTTAATATAACACAATATCGACAAGTTATATAACTATGTTTTTGGTTATTACTGCAACATTTAATCAGTTTTTTTAATTTATCACGCATTTTTTCAATTAAATTTTATGTCTTATTATTTATCAATATCAATTTATTTTTGCTTCAACGTTAATTATTATCGCTCGTATAATCAAAAAGAATATCAGCACATTTGATTTTCTGCTCACAGCTACAAAACTCGCTCTATTATTTTTTATGCAGAACTGTTATGTTTTTCGGTTACAGGAAAAAAAATATACCTAACATAAATATCTCCAGAAATAAAAAAATGTTTGTTTCACGCGGCAATAACGCCAGAATATTATATTCCTGTGTTTGGATTACCTGCACTAATTCACATTGTAGATACATCCGCCTTATTCTGTGTTAATCTTACATATGGGATGTGAAAAGTGGGATTTTCAAATACCAGTGAAAATGCGGAATACTCAACCCAACGAAATGAAATGACTGGATTGAACCTTTGTGCAAATCGCGGTGAAAATGACTCGTTCGTATGTATAAAATATAATGCGGGACAGCCTGCGCCAGCCGATATGGAAAATAAATCGAAAATCACTTTCTATAAGCTCTGCTCCCCTAATCTCGCGTAATGAGTACGCGATTTAGGGTGCATCGCGTCTGTTGCTGCTGCTGCACCAACGGCGTAGATGAGGGAGAGATTTTTTATTCCGTGTTTTTTATCTCCATGAAATGGCCGGATCGAACAAAGGCATTGAATAAAACATTAGCCAATGGGGGAGGGAGGGCTAACCTGAATACGGCGGCACTGGGGGTGGCGGGTTGCAGAAAATTTTGCCAAATCACCCTGTAGAAGGTTCTTATTCGTTTTTGAAGATCGATTAATCTCTATGCGGGGTTTTGTTGTTACCATTCCTTTCTCAGTATTGCGGAGTAAGTATTAGGCAACAAATGGAACATTTTTCATGCGAATTTTACTCTTGGGCGTTATTGTTTTTTATTCCGATTCACGTAAAGACTAAAAATAAGGAAAAAAACCTTGATAATCACGTGCTGCAACGTTTTGTGGTTTCGAAGTTAATTACTTTCCTGTTTCCGTGTAATTCGGCTTACGTATATTTACGCAGAGCTATAAGTTATCCAGTGTCCTTTAATCTTATTTACACCTTTTGTTAACGCATTCAATTCAAGGCCTGTATTTTACGATGATCTAATAAACGTTTAGGGTGCAGCAAAAGTAGCAGCAGCAGCAGCAGTTTACGCCAAGTAACTCAATTTTCTCCCATCTGTGGAGTTTGAGTAACGAAATTACGACGAATGGCGGAAGAATTTATCGGAAGAATTAATCACATCCCGACCTCAGATGTAAATCTTCTCTACAGAAATTCGATTTTAATTTATTGCATTTGTTGTTTAATGCTTCTTCTATATTCTTGTAATTTATGCACAGTATTTCTCTCATGATATCTTATTATAAACATTGAAATTTTTCCAGACTGCTCAGCTGTATATTTTCCCACGCGGATTGCAAGAATTCGAGGTTTTCTCATTTAATTTTTTTATTTCTCGATTCCATTTGCTTCTGCAGATCATGCCGGCTTAAAAACTTTTCCTGGGAATAAAACAGCTGCTTCATCTTTCTGATGCCGCGAGATTGAATGCAGGAGCTGCCGAAGCAGAAATAAAATCCTTGGAGAAGAGTCCGTAAATCCTCTTGCAATCCGGATTATTCAAAATCGTATCAGAGGAAAAGCCGTGCATGATCTGCTCAGTCGGTGTAAAAAAATGTCTTTGAAACGGTTTCTCTGTATTCCTCTTTCACATCGATTTGTTGCCCATTTTTCAACCGGAAAAATATTATCTAAAAAAAAAAAAATGAAGATGTTTACAAAATTTGTCCTCCAACCTACAGAAAAATATAATTTGAAATTTGTTCTTCCTCTCTGTTATATAAGCTGTACAATTCTAATTCTGAGACTCGTTTACTTTTATTCTTCTTTTTTATTTATTTCTACATTCTCATTTCATGAAGGAAAAATTTAACTCACAACTGATCACAGAATCTTTGTGAATTATCTGTCGACAGGGTGCTTTACAAGACGTCAAGCTTATACCAGGTCCCCACGGGTACCTGTCACAGTGTCCGCAGCTTGACTCTTCCTGTCCGACCTGTGGCCAATTTTCCATGCTCCAAAACACGGTCGAACAACTTATGCAGAACCTAAACGAACTGACGCAGAAGGTAAAGTGACAGCAAGCAAATCCTTGAATACAATTAGCACACACACCCGGAGAAAAAAGTAATTTATTACAGCAAAAATTAATTTTTTTCAAAACGTTTTGTTCAATTTCAAGCAAAAATGTCTTCAAAGTAAACAAAGTCTCGTTTGATTTTGCAAAATGCGAAAAAAAAAGTTTTTTTTTTGGTGATTTAAACAAATACTTTTCAGATTGAACAAAGTAGAATGTCCTCTTAAACAAATACTTTTTCCGAATATTTTTAGTTAATGAGATGTATTGCGGGAACGGAAAACCGATTTATTCATGTCAAGTACAGAAGAGTATAAATATTTTAACCAGGTTACACCGTAGCAATACAATACAAGGTGCTGTGTTCGACAGGGATGAAAATGCATCTGAACGCGGACTGGCCACTAAAATTGAAAAATAACTTAACTTAATGCAAAACTTAATCCTAAAAATACAACAGGATGGAATAAAAATTTACAACGGGCGTTATTTAGTAAAACTTTGACTGGTTTCGTTATTACACGTCAGTATTCCCTAAATAATTCTTAATAATTTTTCTACAGCTCCTACCTTTTACACTTTTCATAAAATTATCGAAATTATTAAAGATCAGCATCGGAATATACCGTGACTTGTCCTTCCCATTTCTTTTTCTACTTTGGGTAATTTAAGAATTTTATTCCTAGTAATTGCAGTGTTGTCTCGGTATTCTTGACTAAGATTTTGGTAATGATGCGAAATAGCTTTAAGAATGTATAGTTCGTAAAGCTCCGAAGGTTTCTTCCTTTCCCGTAACCCATTTAACAACTTTATAACTCTATTATGAACACTCTCGATTAGGCTGATTATTATTTCATTGGCTGATCCCCAAGCTAATGTTCCATAAGTGGCAACACCATAGCATATTCCATACGGTATCATTTGTAAGTTGTTTGGTGATAGTAATTTGCCGATTCCAGATGATACATATAAAAGGTTCAATGTGGTTTACTTTCTTTATAATTTTTACATCCCATCTCTGATGGCAGTCGATGTAAACATCTAAATATTTAATAGAAGAGCGCCGCTGTATTTTACTACCATAAATTTCAAACTCAAAATCGACAGGTATACTATCTTTGTGACAGACAAAAGTAACAAAAACTGTCTTGCTCACGTTTAAGGATAGTCTATTGTGATCAAGCCAGTTTTTATGTTAGTTAACTTCCATTTGATCTTCGGCTCTACTGTCAACCACATAATATCTGAGCATATACTGACGATATCATCGGCGTATGAAAATATAATAGATTTCTCATCACTTTCCTCAAATATGTCGTTGATACAAATATTAAATAATAGTGGCCCAAGAATAGTCACTTGAGGTACACCTGTTTGGACGTTCAAGAAATTACTGTTCACAACATTAAATTGAACTTATTGCTTTCGGTTTTCCAGATAACTTATAATTAGTTTCAGTGGTAGACCCCTTATGCTGAGCAGTTCAAGCTTTTCAATAAGTTTAAAATGATCGACCGTATCAAACGTTTAATCTATAATTGACCGTCCGTTGTTATTATGTAACGAGAACGAAAATTGGTTTGATCCTTACAACACTAGTTTTTATACTATAAAAAACTTCTCCAGAGCTTTATTTGGGTATGAACAGTTACTTCTTTTGTAAATTACACTACACCACTTTGCCACTCAATTCATTATATGTACATTTTATTCTATCTTTTTCTATGTAAAATCCTCTCGTAAATAATAAATAAATAAATATGTATACATAATCTAAGGAAATCTAAAAATTTCAAAAGAAGTGATCGACATCTCGTACTGTTTTCAGTTAACAGCGGCCGAAGGTAGGATAAGCAAAGTGGAGGAGTGCGAGTGCCAAAAATCTTGCAGAGCAAACGGAACTCTTCACGAAGACGGGCTTAACTGGAAGAAAGGTTGTCTAAAGTGTTCCTGCACTCACGGAAAGATCGAATGCGAACCAGAATGGTGTCCGCCTGTCACATGCAAAAGCCCCTACATACCGGAGGGTGAATGCTGTCCGGCATGTCGCAGTAAGTAACCGAGAGTTTCAAGCACTATGAAAGTATTTCGAAATCATCGTAGATTGCGCGACGCCACGTAATTTTTACAAGCAAATAATCGACGGACGGATATCATCATTTTCCTTTCTCCGCAGAGCAATGCTACCAGCACGGGGTTTTTTACGATCACGGTGATAGATTTGCACCCAAACCGTGTTCGCTCTGCGTATGTAACGACGGTGTTCTCACCTGTGAGTCAACACCACCGGAAAAAGTCTGTCCACATTTGCCGTGTCGGCCTAGCGAACAAATCAGCGTCGCGGACGAATGCTGCAAGTTTTGCCCAGGTAAGTGAGTCTTTGTTATTTCGTCATTTTCATTAATTATAATTTGTTTGTTTTTAACGTGGAATTTTTATCCTAACAAACTCGCTTACTAATGCGTATGATTTTTGTGTGTTGTCATGAGGCGACTAACATCACATGTTCTTAATGTTAACAATGCTTTTCTAATCGACTAACACAGGGGTGGATTACTGCGCTGAAAATCCTAATTGTCACGTCAACGCGTCTTGCTTGAATCTTCAGACAACGTACGCCTGTCAATGTAACGCTGGTTATCAAGGAGACGGACGTAATTGTCACGGTATCTAACAAAATATGTTTTTTTCCTTATCCTTCTTCATGTTCTTGTTCTTCTTCTTGTTTTACTAATACCAAATCCAGTGTTGTACAAGTTAATAAGTATTGGTATCTTATAGACGGAGATAAGGTTATTCATTTATACAAATTTATGCGGATATGATCTTTCTCATCCAATTATCTTCACAAAAGATGAGAAATTATAATGATTTTCATCTAGATAATCGCAAATATAACGAAGAAAACGAGAAACTTTAACACACACAGGACAAAGAGAATCATTAATTGAACAATCATTTCTGTGCAAAGTTCAAAAAATATTCGATCGACTCGAACAATTCTTTTTTCAGTATTGCCAACTGCGAAGCAGACTAATTTTAAAGCGACGTTTCTGTTGAATTATTTACTTAGGCAATATAAAACCAGGGTGTTTTTCTTCTGAATGGTGTCGCTTATGCTAATTCAGGGAATCTTCAAAGGATAAAAGATAAAAGTTGAAATTATCCAAGATTCTTGTCTTAGGTAAAATTATCTAAATAATGTGCAACACTGTCCAGATCATATTTAACGAAATATTCTCACAAGACAATAATGGAAATATGTAAATGAATCTGTGCGAAACTAGTTTAGCAATATTACTAAAGATAAGTTGTATTCGTTTCTAGACGTCGACGAGTGCAAACACCAAGGAGGCTTCAACGGTCATCACTGCAACGCCAATACCAAATGCGTCAACACCAACGGGTCATACATTTGCGAATGCTTGCAAGGATATCGTAGAGTAGATAAGTACAATTGCGCCGAACTCGACGAATGCTCGACGGGTAATCACAAATGCCACGAGAACGCGATGTGCATAAACACAGTGGGTAGTTATCACTGCGTGTGTCGGGACGGATATAAAGGAGACGGAAATTCGTGTACACGTGAGTAATAGACACACGAAGAGGCAAAGAAATCTCTGAGTAACTGTAAATCTACAGCAGAAGCGCGATACACTGCCTTTAAATGCTCTCGTTCTCATTGATACTCATTTGTGTCTAATCCACAGCCGTTTGCGAGCGACCTTGTCAGAATGGCGGAGAGTGCGTTGCGCCTGGAAAATGCTCCTGCAGGCGAGGCTACGTCGGCTCGAGTTGCGAACTTGACCTCGACGAGTGCGCCAGCGATCTTCACAGATGTCATCATTCTTCGACCTGCTACAACATGCAGGGGTGGTACTATTGCCGATGCAAGCCCGGCTATCACAGCGCCTTCCACGACACCACACAGGGCACTCAGTGCCAGGATATCGACGAGTGCAACGATCAGACCAATGGCCTAAAACACACCTGTCATCCTAGCTCTCAGTGCGTCAACACCATCGGTGGTTACATGTGTGCCTGTCCCCCGGAACGCGGGCCAGATTGTAAACTGAGTAAGTTAAACTGAGTGTGTTGAAGACGGATAGGATAGGTATGAGAAAGTTTTCGTTGCAAAGGTTTACTATCGACGTGCTGTGGTTCTTTTTTTTTTTTTTTCATTCTTGTCACTTATATAAAAAGTATTGGTTTCAATTGAAGATTACTTTCTCTTATTTTCAATATGAATTCTCATGTTTTTGGACCACCAGTATCCACAAAACAATTTTTTTAAGACACGTCTGTCTGTCTATCTTTCCCAAAAAAACTTTTGCCATGATCTTTGAAACGTTTTGATGATGAGATCTGAAATTTAGAGGATTTTACAGTTGAATGACGAGCATGAATTTATCTAACCAAAAAAAAATTGATAATTTGATATTTTTGAAGCACTCTGAAAAAGTTTCATGCAAATGACTGTGAAACGTATGAACTGATGCAGCAGGAAACAATTTTCGCTCTAAGTAGAGAGACAATTCCATGAAAAAAAAAAGTGCATTAACGACAAAAGATTTTTATCATTCTTGACAATATTTCCAAAAATTCAATTGATTTGTAAATTGATCAAAAGTACCAAGAAAAATACCATTGTTATGGTTTGTTTTTGTTTCTTAAATAGGCTGCATGTTTGAGGAGAAGGAAGTTGAGAACGGGGAAACGGTCGTCCCTGCTGGTTATCCCTGCAGACGATGCACCTGCCTTAATGGCGTTGTCACCTGTAGAGACCCCACTTGTAACTGCAGCATTACTGCGAGCCAGAGAGACAAGTGCTGCCCGCAGTGCGATCCTTTGGCATCATGCAGGCATCAGGATCTATATCATCTTATATTTAGGAGCGGAGAAAGGTGGATATATCAGTGTCAAACTTGCGAGTGTTTGGTAAGATATATTTTCTCTTTGTCATTGTTAACTAGATGGCTGAAAATAAGGGTGAATTTCTCGGAACTAATTATATCTCAACAGTCAATTATTTCATTTATTTGCAGTTTATTTTCTTAATAAATTGTACAGATCGAACTTCATTTTCATATTTTTTTTATCACATTAAATAAATTAAAAGCGTCGTTATTAACTATGATACAAATCGTTTCGCTCAGCGATATCTTCTACAAAATCTATGATATCTCAAAAATGGCTTAACCGATTTACATAAAATTTGAATACCTTATCCCCGTTGCAATGACCATACTTGTTTCTTAATTACCTATCATATTTGTGTTGTTTATTAAATTTCTGAAAAGTTAACTTTCTACGAAAAATTTAATTTCAACTTCAAATTGTCGCCATTTTGTAAAACTATCCATAGATAATATCTCAAAATTTCAAGTACACCGTTTCAGTCGTTTTTAAGATATTTTGGTCACCGCGAAACATATTGGCGTTATTATCAAAAACAATGCTTGCTATTAATTCATCCCAATTATGAAAAACATGTTGACGAAATTCAATCCACACACTTTTGAAAAAAGCAAACCCTAATCAAATTTAAGAATTGATTGTTGTAATATAAATTCTTAAAATTCACTGACCTTTTCATCAATCATCTCATGTGTACTTTCTTGACGAATTGTGTATGAAATTCTGGTCAACCTGACTTGAGAAGTACGAAAACATCCGATCGTTAACATATGTCGTTAACTTTAGATGGACGATGTGGTAAAATTTATTTTGTACAGAATGGAGAAATAGACTGCTGGGAAATGGAATGTCCGCCTGTGACATGTTCCAATCCTGTTACCGAGGACGGCGACTGTTGTCCTAGATGCGAGGATGACCCTTGCGCCAGAGAATTATCCAACAATGGAACTTCCCTTATATCTAGTCATCCTCAGCCGTGCAGTTACGCGGGTATAATGCACGAGAGTAGCAGCTCGTGGCAAGATCCGCACGACAAATGCACAACGTGCGAGTGCAAGGTAAGGAAACGTGTTTAACTTGCAAATCCCGAAATTTTTATATACATTGTATAGACCCTTCCAATATATATAACTCCAATTTTCTACACATCACCTGTTAGTATTTTCGGATATACATCATACATACTTTATATAGGTACATTATACAATGTACACATATGTGTCTAGGCAACAGAGGTTCTTTTAAAACTCATATACAATGAGTTCTGCTAGTAATTTCCCATACACATTTATTTCTATTCATTTTATACACTATAGGTATACATTATCCTGGTGAAGTTTCAATTTTAACGGTTTTTTTTTTCTCAATTTTAAACGCTCTTGTGAACAATAACCGAAAAATAAAGGGAGAGAATATGCGGCAAAATCGTACAGTCTTTCATTACTTTTGCTTTATTTTTGTAATTCCAACAATATTATAATTTGTCATACACATACACACACATGCATATAATATACATACATATACATACAACATGCATATAATTTTCCATACTAGATACATAATCTATGATACATATACCTATATGTGTAGATAGAAAAGCCGAACATAATTTGTCACTATAAATATTATATTATAAATCTTTTATGAATGTACGGAGTACAACCCCATTTATCAAAGACTTAGCAATATTATAAGCATATGCAAGGTTAGTAAATATATAACGAAAAAAGGAAATGCAAATAACCTATGGGGAAAAAAAAAGAAAAGAAAAAAGCATATTGCCTTTTGCTTAGTGGGATGCATATTATTACTATTGTTATTGTTATTATCATTATTATCTAATATATACATATACATATACGTCTTATACATTTTTTATTGAATTATTAATATTATCGTTATTGTTATTTTCTATTGTTATTATACATGTATACATGATTTCATTTCTTTCATTTTATGTTGCATAATCGGTGTGTGCAAGATTGCTACCGCTAGATTTTACATTTGTTATTAGATGAATATAATATTGTGTTAGCATATTAGCGTTGACTTATTAATTAGCTACCATACAGGGGCGTCCCTAAGCTAGCCTGATTTTTTATGTTGCCCGCGCAACTGGCAGTGTTTATATAGCGACATCAACAAACAATTCTGTTGATGAATTAACTCAATTATATTCCACTTGAAAAAAAGAAACATAAAATATGAATATCAACCTCTTGCTGAATATGTTATTCTCGCCGTTTTTCATCAATTTCTCGAATTACCTCGTAGCTTTTTTGGCATAGATTTTGAGCATAAAATAACAAAGTTCTAAATATTGTTTACCTAATTTCTCCCAACCTATATGAAACTTTGAGATCATGTGGGTATACTTATACGTACGAATCGGTTTTAGCTAAATTATAGTGACGCAAATAAACGCTGCCTGCGAATTTATGGAAAAAGTATATTTATTGCTAGCTATTGCTTATTTTTGAAGCTTTTACGACAATGTCACACTGTGACTATATATTTGCTTCGGGTCGGCCCTGCATGGATCATTCGTACATAATACATACTTTGAACTCTATCACTTACTAAAATATTTCACCATTCTAATGCGCCTATCAAAATATTGATCCACTACTAATCATTACTATGCATACGTAATGAATGCATATGAACTTCAAAGAAATCAAATGAGATATTTTTCAGAGAAATTAGCAGAATAAACAAAATTAACAACTATATTAGGATCCTGTCTTTTATAGATCATGCATTCACGTTCATATTCGCGAATCGATAAGAGCTCTGTATTGAAGATTTCAAATCCTGGTGAGAAAACAACATGTATAATATTTATTTGCTGAAGTAAAAACCAATTGGATAATCTGTCATTGTGTCTCGCCTTGAGATATTTTCGTGAAACAAATCTATGGGCTATTAATAAATCTATTGTTGTTTGAAACGAGTAAAAGATTTGTAATACAGTTAGGATCATACAACTTGCACGATTTAATGCATTCACCAATCAGCGGAAAAAAACAGTAGATGGCTGCGACGAATAAAATATTATACGTGTAACATTTTTATCCATGGATGTATACGTCTATCGAAGGATTAAATCATTAATAAGCATTGTCTATTTATTCGGGCGCAATAGAATGATGGCTGGTGAAAATGCAGAATAAATACCAAATAGAAAGGACCAAGAGCAAAGTAATGAAATGAAAGTGGAAATGAAAGAAAAATGAAAGAAATTATATCGACATCAATACCTAACATGCTAACATGCCTAGCTTGAGACTAACAGCCTAACACTGGGTATCCTTGCAGGTGCCGTACTGCGCCCAATTGGTGAGCAATAGCGCGTGTTGTGTGCATCGGTAATCACGTCACTCTACCTCACCTTACCTACCTTTTAATCTTACTACTCTTAACTACTTATTTACTAATCTTTCTCTTATTATCACAACTCTCTTATGATCATTTTCATTATTGGAAAAAAAAAAATTTCATTCACGTTGCATTCGTCATTATTCAAACAATTTCTTTATATCTCAATATTTTTTGTTTTTTCTTCTTTCGTTTTCTCTCAGTTTTGCTCAGTTATATTTAAATTAAAGAGAAAAATTTAGCACGTGGCTTGTATTTTCATCCATAATTTGGAAGTTGAAGAAATTTTTTGCACAGCTTGCGCTGCGGATTGTTGGTGTAAAATTTGGTGTATTAAAAAATAAATTTCACATTATTTCAACTCATTTTATACTTCGATTATACAAATATTATGGTACAATGAGATTTTATTTATTTACCGTGAAAAAATACAGGTCACATATATTCACTGCTAAAGTAATTCATCAAATATATGTGCATCACTTTTCATACCACTTATATTTAAATCTGTTCACGATTCTCTGATACACGATTATCGAATCAAGTGCTCTTTACATGCGCGGTCACTGTGCACGATCACGACGCATGCTCTTTCTATTTTATATATGCCCTTACGAATTATATACCTTCGAGTTGATAAAAAGAAAAGAAAAGAAAAAAAATTAATACAAAACAACCAATCAAAGTTTTGACGATAAACACATCTTCACATTTACAGCATCTTGACACGGTTATTTGAATTTTTCGTTTCTCTTTTTGGGATATCTCAGCCTATTTTGCACCATTTCTGATATTCTTTGCATATGAAATCTATGCATATATAGAAGCACTAGGAACTTTTTACTCCTTATCATTGAAACTATAGCGGCTGATCTGGGATTGCATTCTGTAATACATATATCTGAAAAACTAGCTTTATGTTTGCTTAATAATCGAAAATAATGAACAACAATTTCCTTGTATTACCGCTCATTCTATTTATTTCAAAATTCAAAGCGAAGAGTTGAAAAAATAACGAATAAATCATTGGATCAATTACGAATTAAAAGTGACTAAAAATGAATATATCAACAGAAAGATCCCATCAAAGTCGCTATAGCGTAGCTAGCGTAGTAGAATCTACCTATAGACTGAAGACATATCATGATAATTCATTGTTTTGTTTCGTATATCCGCATGATTTTTATATGAATGTGTGTGGATCTTAATTATGGTACCTATATGTACTAGTAATTTACAAACCACTCCTCCGTCCCCCGTGTTAGTTCGGAGCATATGTATCTGAATGAAGAACGACTCTGCTGAGAGGTAATGTGTTTGCCTTCCTAATTTTTAACTAAAACTATGATCTATTCGACGACAAATCAAATCGTGAGAAAAACCACAAGCTTATCATACCATCTATTCTAAAATACCGATTTCACAGAAGAGCAAGGTTTTCACTTATATGTGAGACATTAATGTATTGCAAATAAAATTACAGTCTCGTTAGATATTTATATAATTAATAACTGTGATCGAATGAACTCTACAAACGAAACAATGAATTATTTACTATATGCTTCGTCAAGTGAGATTTTTTAGACAGCGGAAAGTTTTGTCTTCGTGTTGTTAAGGAGAAAGAAGAGAAAAGAATAAACGTTCTGGTGAAAGAAACAAACGATGCTTCACATCTTAAGAAATGTTGAAAATTTTAACCATGTTTGATAAGAGCAAAGTCGGTTAAATTTCAACTGTTCTTGTGGCGTAAATTGAGCAACTTAAATATGATGTACATTCATAACTTTTGTGCCTTTGTGTCGCTTGATTATGATAAAGATTCTTGGCGACTTGAATCAGAAAATCACAACGAAGACAAGGTTTTCCGTATGAGCAATTGATGACGAAGTAAACGCAGAGGTATCACCGGCATTGATTAAACTGGAATATTTACTTTCGCAGGATGGGCAGTTATGCTGCAGCTACGATTACCACTGTGCTGGTGATGATATCGGCCAGCGGGCGGGAGAGTTTCGCAGCTCTAGCATACTGGGCGTGTCGAGGACTGCGTCGTTTGGTACATCGGAAGCAGCGCTACCAGCGGTCAATCTGGGGGGTGGCAAAAATTTATTATCACCATCTGCCAGAGCTCAGGACTCTTTGCTTATTACAAAAAGTAGTGAAATCGATGGTAAAAAGTCCGTTGATTATCGGGGTAATAGTGGCGGTGTTAGTAGTGCGTATAATAATAATAATAATAACAACAATAACAATAACAACAATAACAATAATAATAACAATAATAATAACAATAATAACCACAACAACAACAACAGCAACAATAATAATCGTAAGAACAAAGGTCGGCAGAGCACTGTCAAGCATTTGGTACAGAGCTTCTCAGCGCCTGCAACGGCTTACTCATCCCCAAAGTCAACGATGCGTCGGAGGTCGACGGCCAAGAGAGGCGGAGCGACTTGAACCTCTATAAGTTTAATTATCGTCAGGCAGCATTCCACGGCTGGGAGGTTCTGAACGTCGGTATTAATATACGCGGTACAAATGTGTCGTCTATGCGTATCGTACTAAAGATAAATAAAATTGAATACGTCGCAGGCCTCTCTAGCAATTAAATCAAATTAAATGAAATCTCTCCTACTCAAATCTCTAGCCACTATACATACATATATATATGCGCTACTGCATTACGCTCTGCGTGTCCTGTGCGTCTGTGTGTACGTGGCGCGTGAGTGCGCGTGATTGTTGAGCGGATTTAAGAATTGAGTAAAACGAAAGCGTTATATACCTGTACACGTATAAATGTGAAAAAATGTATCCTCCGCTTGTACATTTTTTTATAAGTATATATTTTCTTCACATACCTGACGAAAGGAAGATAAAATTTTAACTTCAGCGTTATAGCTTAAAATATAAATGTTATATAATATTGAATAACAATTAATGTATTACTGACACAGTTAGGTAGTGATAACTGGAGAAATTGAGTTTATTGTTGGGCGTATAATCAAGCTTGCCACAACATCCTTTCGGTATCTATTGCCATTCATTCCTCGTCATTCGAATCGGGAATAAAACATAACTGACAAATGAAACACAACAAATAGGCACAGGTTTTCGATGAAAATTTTAAGTAAACAATATTTTCAAATCACTGTTGTAATTCTAACAGGTAACAGCCAATTGGGAAGTAATAATTATTAGTATTATAAACGAGCTTTTTAAATTACAAATAAATACGTTAAGCTTGCTCAATTCTTATCCTTGCTCAACTACGCAACCACCAAGTACATTCCTCCTTTACTAATTAGGCGTTATATGTATACAAGTAAATATACCTAGGTAATTTAAATGAAAAGTAAAATGAACATAAAATCATAATAAAGTTAATCAAAGTAAAAGAAATCTCCGGGCTAATGGCTTATCTGCATCGTTATAGCGCAACAGAGAATTTCACCAGGTTTAATCATTTTTTCAATGTGCAATAATTTATCTTAATAATTGCTTATATTTTATAAATAATTGTTAACATTTATTTAGAATTTTTTCTCTCTTTTTGTTTTTCGTTTCACCTTTTATTTTATTTTTTTTTGTCCTTGTCCCGTTCATTTTGTATGTTCTTGCGATGAAAATATCGCATCATTTTCTTTCGCTTTCCCTTAAATTAGGAAAACGTAACAAACGGAGACAAAATTGTGCCGTTGAATGTATAAAATTTGACGAAATTCAAGCTGTTATTGCTTTTCCAGGAGCAGCTCAACAACTAGTATCGAAAGAAATGGGAGAAACCGGGACACAAAATCGTCGAGACAATAAATGGAATAAAAGTTTTTCACTGTAGAGATCTCTTATCACCGTTAAAAAACGCAAATGTTTACTTAACGATAACGAACCAAATAAATTAGAATCTGGGTGGCGGCGAACGATACGGGTAACAATTCAAGCGACAAATGAATTAATTCTGTTTGGATTACAACTTGGTACTTAGATCTAAAGGCCGGTTTCAGAGGTAAAAAAAAATGCACGACAGATAGGCAATCAAATCTCTTTCGTATATATATATATATGCGTGCATAAATCTGCGGCAATGGCTTAACGATTGATTTAAATCAATTCGATGATTTAAATTTCTAGGACAATATTATTTTGAAACTGTTATTTTAAAAGAAAAATATGAAACATGTACTATAAATCAATTGAATAATAAATAGATAAATCACTTTGAATGGGATGATGATATGTCTTGGACAGAAGTACATAAAAGAAATAAAATAAACTCACAAGAATACCGGAATTATATTGAAAATGATTATATATAGAACAAAGTATAATAGGTTATTGAGAAATACATATTAAATGATTAAATAAACAATAAGTAAAATAATGATTATAATACAGTAATGACACGAAGTTGTTATAGGATTTAACAAATAACGTGATGCTTTTCTACCGGCTAAGAAATATGTAATACAAGTATCAGTCAAAC